>NC_139644.1:5186865-5211277 GCF_964638095.1 Poromitra crassiceps | reverse complement strand
GAGTCCGTTATAAAAGTTATAAATATAGTCACGTTATAAACAACTAACCAACGCTGGAGGTCCGTATGGAAACTCGAAATGTGTGTTACTCGAAATGGTTAAAAGTTAAATCAATTTGGTGGCGTTTTACTGCCATGTAACATAGCTAGCTAGCCGCTAACATTAGCCACAGTTAGTAGCCGACTACCCACAATGCATTACGTTATCCCAGCACCCGAACGACACGGCTGTAGAGCAGAATGGCTCTGCTGTAAAAGGGTAAAATCCTCATAGACGTTTTTTTTGTCGGGGGCTGGGGGGTTATCTACATTGGTTACACCGGAAATAGAACCCATAGTTAACGTAAGGCAAAATGGCCGCCAAAAATAAGGTGGATAGGGCAGGTGATTGTGCGCTGCACATGCCAAGAGCAGGCAAGTCCACGCAGCAGCCGAGTTGAGGGCGAGGCCAGGCAGCGGCTGGGCCGTGTGCTTTTCCGGGTCCATATCAGATGGTGGCATTGGATTTGTGGTGTGTGTGTGGGGGTAGGGAGGGAGATTTTAAAAAATCTAGAGTTTTTTTTTGCATAACATACCTCAACCGAGTGGTAGGGATGGCTTAATCAGGTGTGTATCATGTATCTTGAATCATAGTAACATGACTATTAAGACAATGTTGTTTACTTTAGAACTTTGTTCACCGTAGGGCTGTCCCGAATAGCTTTTATTTATTTTTAAGATTCATACCTGGGGAGGTTGTTTCTTGGATTGTCCCAGATTTCCACGTGTTTCCAGGACTGTTACAACCTCCGAGGAACATTGGACCTTGGGAACATTTGGGCTGACCCCATGCTACAGATGTTACTCATTTAGTGCAATCTCCAAATGTCAAAGGTTTTTGATATGGTGATGATGGTGTTCCTACAATGTGTTATTTTGGAGGGATATTATTTATTACAGTATGATCAAAATACACAAAATCGGAAGTACCCCCTTTTTTATTTCATAGATAATAACATTGGATATTTTAATGATATATTGACAGCGGAACTGGAAATATCCCCTATTTTGATTTCAGAAATCCGGTCCCCTTAACTTACACTTACATCCCATAGAGAAAGTATGGAAGCCCTGCCTCTCTTTTCTGCAAGGTAACTTACTCTACAGCATTATACCTAAATTGCATAATACATAATATGTGAGGTACTGCAGTTCCATTCCCTGCTTTCAGCGAGTCATCTGTTTTCAGTAACTACTGTAGGACAGGAGGGAGAGATTGGTTTGTGCTGAGTCATTCTTCTCTTTACTGTCTCCCAGCTTGACCGTTGAGTGAACCAGAGAGTATTGACTGGAGATCATCTCAAACGACAACGCTGCACAACTGTGACCTGCCAGCAGGGGGGAAACAGAAAGGTGCTTTGAGCTGCACATTGACGACAGCCAAGCCAATAAGGCTGTTTTGGATCAGACATTTTGGTCCATTTGTAATGAGCTTTTTCCATCAGTAACATTCAACCAAATCTGCAATCATCCAGCCCGTGTTTAGGGGCTGGGCTGACATTTTGAGGCTGCTGGTGTGCTGCTGGCAGGCTCTCCATCATGTGAAACTCAGTGATGAATCTAAAGTGAGGACTTGATTAAGGAAGTCAAAACAGACTTACGGGCCCCGGTGGAAATGTTCCAGAGCCTGATGGGCAAATTAACGCATCACAGTTACACTTAGTGCCAACTCTTAGCAGACTAATAATCACAACAGGGCTGCAATCAAGAAAAATAACCACATTCATAACGAACTCATCAGTCGAGCCGATTGATTGGTGCAGCTCCAAAATCAAGATAAATGATAATCAAAGTTTATTAAGCTTCTTTAGCATAAATTAGCATAATAGCATAGGGTTTCTTCTGGGGAAATGCAAACGTCAGACCGCCGATCTAAGAAATCATACATTTTCTGATTTTGTAAGACTTTAAATGCACACTTGTCAGGGTGATCTGTGCCGACTTGCCTTTATGCATTGGTTTCCCATCCCTTACACAGTGTCAGACACACTGGCCTTGCTCCATAAGAGTGTCACAGGCAGAGGTGATGAATGGACCCTTGGAGCCATAATGGCCAGCAGAGATGCAGAGTGGGAAGATTAGAGGAGCAGTTACAGCTTCTGTTTCACTGCTTCACCGGACAGTGTCAATGGACATGGAAGATTTATAGTAAAGGGGAAAGAGGGAGAAGGCCTCTCTCCTCCCCCCAATATAACATACAGTCACACAGAGCCGCAGACAGGCAGAGGACGATATAACGTACAGTCACACAGAGCCGCAGACAGGCAGAGGACGATATAACGTACAGTCACACAGAGCCGCAGACAGGCAGAGGACGATATAACGTACAGTCACACAGAGAGCGAGTTGTTCCTGTGTTGTAGTAGCAGTCCTACACACATAGCAAGGCTGATGAGGACCTCAAGTATTCTTTATATGTAAACTGCCTCAATGATGTGTTCAACCTCATCAGAGGCAGCGCCGCGGGAAGTAGGGGTGCTGCAGCACCCCCTAGATTTTTTCAATTTTTTTTTTTTACAAATGTAATTAAAAAATATTTTGCAGTGCACTATGTTCCTTTCTTGTTTAAGAATGTTTCGGGAAATGAAAATGTAGCCTATTTAAATAGAATTATCAACAATAACAATCAAGGAAGTTACATGCTTGTAGGCTAGAGAAGAAGAAGAAGCGCGCATGCAGCAGGTGTGCAACCAACCAACAACCAATACGAATTGTTTAATCTGGCAATAAAGAAATGTGAACTTGACATGCTATTTTAATAGCCTACTCAAAAATGCACCTCCCACTATACAGCAAAGAGAGGAGTCAATGTTTCTTGATATATGCCATTCAGATCAGAATAATTAGTCTAGTCATTAAGTTTGCTGATAATATTTCTATCATGTTAAGTCTGTGTCATGTTAACTGGTGTATTCAGAGCAAATAGGGAGATATAGAGCATTATCATCAAGCTATATATCTCCCTCTTTGCTCTGAATGAGTGAGAAAAGGAGAAAATACTGAATAATTACATCACAACAGTATCCTAATGTTAATTTAAAATGAGATATTCCTCTAAATATGGCAAAAAAATGTAAAAAAAAAATGTCCCAATTTTTTTCGGCGAGAGTCCCTTCCTCCCAGCACCCTCTGCTTAAAGTGACTTCCAGCGGCCCTGGTCAGAGGTGTCGATCTGTGGTGTATCAATGGTTAAAGTCATGACCCTTGCAACCTTATGGTCCAATTCAGCTGCTGACTGGTAAGATGGGTAGACTGCACCTAATGTGGACTCAGCCAGTTAGGCCAGTCAGTCAGCATCTGTGTCAGAGCTTAAAGGAGAAGCCAGGTTGTTTTTTACACCCTGGGCCTTATTTCCAGCTTCAAATATGATGTTTAAGTCACCCTGACATCTTTGGGTTTGATTAGCATCAGCAGAAACCATAATCAGTTTGAACTGCGACCTGAAACGAGGGAAAACAGGGCATGTGAAATGCCTGCATTTATGTCTTGTAAATAGCTTATTTTCCGACACACAGCGGCTCATATGCTTATTAGAGAGAGAATGAGATAAGAGTGATCTAACGTGCCTCTGTGCCGCCGGCAGCCTGCTCTGTTTGCTGTCCGTCACATAGACAGCAGCTCCTGCCGTATTTGCTGCTTGTAATCCATATATGACGTTATTCCATACATACTTAACGGGGGGGGGGGGGGGCTTTGCCAGAGGAGGAAATGGGAGATCTCCATGAGGAAAACACAGAGAGAAGGTAAACACTGCCCATGTGCTTATTACCAAGATTATTAATGATACAAAGTGGGTTGATTACCAGTAAAGCCATCCTTTAACTGGAGTTTGGGGAACAGAAAAACCTTGTTTATTTTATTAATGAATTGATTTAATTAATACAATAAGCACAACCATACAGGTGGCTTCATAACAATAATAGATCAAATGAAAGTTCATGTGTCACATATTCCATCATACAAGCACAATGTGCAGTGAAACGTTGACTAGGATGGATGAGCTGTCAAATTAATTGTACGGGGGGAGTTAAATAGAAAGTAAATCTGATCTAGAGAGTAAAATATAGGCTATACATATAGAAATGAGTATGGATATTCACGTGTATTTACAGAATGTGGATGAATATTGTATACAGTATTCCTAATGAGTAATAAATAGGCTAGAAAGTGCTATAAGGTTGTTTTGGCAAAGAGCTGATGCAATCCGCCTCCAGTAACTGAATGATGACGCGCAAAACAACACTTATTTGCGTTTATTCCACTGACCTAAAAATAAACACTTTTATTTGTGTTTTATTTTGAAGGCAGAGACATTCTACCGGGAGTGAGTTTCCTCGTTGCAGCATGGCAGTTCCTCCCATGGATGTATTAAAAGAACTGGATAGGGGACGAGCCACGCCCACCCATGCATTTGGACGGAGGCTGCTCACTGGCGCATGAAGCCATCATGGGGGGTTTTTCTTCCTGGTTTTACTTCCTGACCATGCAGCCCAAGGCGAAGTGCGCATGTATGCCATGACGTATTCCATGACATCTCCCACCCCTCCCACCCATGGATGTAGATGTAGATGAAGAAAATACACCCGTATACGGCTCTTAGTGGCTTCTGAAGAAAAGATGCCCCATAAAAAATTGTTTGATAATTAAAAGAGTCGTTTTATACTTTGAGTGACACCCGGAAAAAATTCCCCTGGGTTTAACAGCTGCCGGGGTCCCCATGCAAGTGGTGTGGAATTTTCCTTTCTGGGCTGCATGGCGTCACGTGACTTGCAATACAGAGCTTCGCCACCATGTTCAAATGGCTTCACAGCCCAGCACTATTCCTGGGGGCTTGGTTCCTCCTCTCTGGAGCTAAAACTCCTGCCCCTCTGGAGCTCCAGGGGGAGGAGCCCAGTACTGCATCGAGCACCATCTGCAATAATGGGTCTCGCGGTGGAGAGGGGATGGAGCTTGAACAGAGGGCAAAATGCCAGCTGGTAGCATCCTCGCGTAGCCAATATTATGAATGAGTTATGGTTGTCAATCAACCAATATGGTGTAAAACAATCCCAGAATGCAATGCACAATCTTGCGCAATCGATTGCACATTGCATTCTGGGATTGTTTACAGAGCCTAATAGCCCACTGCTACGGACCCTATTCCCTAGCCCCGCCCCCTTCCCTAGCCTCACTAAACGTCAGTGCCAAAAAAAGGGACTAATCTCAAATGTAGTCATCATGGCCCTGTGTAAAAAGAAGAACACAAAATGCAGGTTCTCTTCTACGTTTGTATAAAGGGCAGTTTATAGTACATGTAATATATTATAGTAAGTTACCATCTACTATATTTACTTTTATTTTTAAAAGCTAGTGCTCATCAACACTGCAGAGGCACCCAGGTGATCATTTTTCTCATCGTCATTCTCATCATTGTCTCCTTTGGCGCCACCTGTTGGTGTGACCTGTCGTTTTGGCAAGTGATGGGCTTTCAACACATCCCACTTCTCAGGAACTAGACCTTTGTTGAAGAGCAGAGAGGACAGCCAGGAGAACAGCAAGATGGCCGCTAAGGCACACAGCATGCAGATGGTATTGACTGGAGCGCGTTGGACATAAACACCGTCTTCCAGAGTGCATCCTGGGAAGTGGAGTACAGTTGGCAGCCCTAGCAGCGGCTCTCCAGCCAAAAGTCTTAACAACAGCCCCACCACAAAGCCCATGAGGGCCCCGTAACCATTGGAGATGTTGAAGAAGAGCACGCAGACAAGCTGAGGGAACACCATGATGTAGGTCTGCAGCATGCTGAGAATCCACAACACCGTCACGCTGTTTCCCAGGTTGGTGAGCAATGTGCCGGCCAGACCCACAACTACCACAGTGACACGGATCACCCACTGGAGCTCTCTCCCCGAGGCCTGCAGGGAGAAGAGATACAGATGAAATATAAGACCAAAGACATGCAGGTCAATAATAAACAGGTTTATTAGTGTGCACGTAAACCAGGGGCGTATCTACGGGTGGGCCTGGGTAGGCACAGGCCCACCTACTTCTTGCCCTGGCTCACCCAAAAAAAAAAAAAAAAAAAATGTTTTTTTTTGTTTTTTTTTAAATTGGTTGTTTTCTAGAGGCAAACTTGCTGCTGCCTTGCTAGCTAATGGTTTTGTAGCTTAAAAGCGCAGGGCACATCGGGCCCTATTCTCCCACAGGCCTTCGGCGCTAAAACGGGCCTTAAACGCAAAAAAACGTGCCTTGCGCCTGTTTTGGGACGATATCAATATGGCTTTACGCTGCCAAATGCGCTTTAGGCCGAATGGGCGTGGCGCAGTCCCAGAATGGGCCAAAGTGGGCGTGTCGGCGCTAAATACCTATCTTCCGAGCTGGCGTTAATTTAGCGCCTTGCGCCTTTGAAAAGCAGGCCTATTCCTCCCCTCTCTCCTCTGTCACCCTTACCTGTGTCACTCTCTCCCTCTCTCCTACTGACAGGAGCAGGCATTGGTGTGCGTTTACCAGTTTATTGTGAAATAAATCCTTCCGCGTTGAGTTACTGTCACAAGCCTGTGTGACAACGCGTCCAGCCTGGGTAAAACAACTCCGTGTACTGCTTTGAGGCTGCAGGCAGTCTGACAGGCACAATACGACTGTCTCTCTCTGACTGCCTGTGAATGCCCCAGCATGCAATTGGGTACTCAATTTCGCTACTAAATAGCAACTAAATGAGGCGAAATAGATATAAAAGGTCGATCTAAAATAATGTGTAATGGTAACACAGCCTGCAATTGTAGAACATTTCAATATTGGACCAAATAAATAATCGAAATTAAAACACCACCCTCCCAGCGAGCATTTTTCGGTTGAAAAGACGTTTAAAAAACGTTTAGGGTCAACGTTGAAAAAACGTGCAAGGAAGGTTTGAAAGTGAAAGTTTTTTCACCCACTATTTGCAGACGTTTATTGAACGTTCAGATTTAGACCATATTTCACCAGGTTCTTAAATTAAAAATTCAGCAGCGCACACGGGATTCGAACCCCGCTTTCCCACATTCAAGCCAGTCCGCTTAACGCGGTGAGCTATACATTTTCTTATACTCTATAGAGAGCTGGGCACATATATACTCTATCTCGCACACAACTTGTAGACTACATGATTGTCGACGATCGGGAGTTAAGTTATTTTATGTGATGTGTACGAGACTATTATATTAATGTAACAGACTAAAATTATGTTGTGTGTGTGTGTGTTGTCTATAGGCTGTAGCCTATGGCTTCAGAGGTTACTTCATTTAACACCAGAGACTGAGGAGGTACACAGAGCCTCCTCGCAGAGGAATAACATAGCGTGCCCAGAGCACCTCGTTCCGCACTTGGTGCAGACCGGTGCAGACTTGCTTTGGTCTAGTCTAGTCAGTCACGGTTAGTATAGCTAGCAATTAAGTACTTGCGCATGCATGTTGCGGCAGGAACTGAATTCATTATTTTATAGTATTGCGCTAAACTATTAACCATAGTTGTGTCGTGGAAGCTTTTTGCTGGCACCACATAGCCTATATAGTCCCATATTTATGATATTTCATGTGACATAAAATGCGTTGAAATGTAGTTTTCGTATAGACCAGATTTCAACGCTCAGTTACACAATAAAATGGACAAATGCCAATCCACACACTATCAATATTGCCTCTATTCCAAGCTACAACAAATGTTTTAACAATATGATGAACCAAATTGTGTTTTTTTACACGTTGACGTTGTAACCGCATTTTAGCCGGTTGAAAAGAGGGTGAAATTAGGTCTTAGACGTTCAAACCCAATATCACCCAGATTTCAACTAAAAATCAACGTTGAAAAAACGTTTTGTGCTCGCTGGGCTAAGTGAAACATATATGTCCTCCTGGGCCTATATATATCCTTTGTCGATTTAACGTCATTTAGATAAGTGTCAGAGGAACGCGCTTCAGAACGCGCTTCTACTGTCATGTGCTATACTGTGATGTCCGCTCCAATAACTTTGCCCAACTTCACATTTAGTTTTACAATAAAAACACATTTATGCAATGACTTTACATAATGTAGGGTATATTTATGTGCATCATTCTACCTGCAGCAGGGGAGAGAAAACGATATCATTCTGAACAAACTTTCACCAATATAAAATTAATCTCATCATATAGGGATAGGCTATATTTTTGTAGCTGATGCCTTTAGAACATTATTTTCACTTTGATCTTGCTATAGTGTAGCGTATTTACATGCTTGCAGTATTGAAACTGCAGTTAGATTGGTTTGAGAAGCATAATAATATGGAATAATAGCCTATAATGCAGACAGACAGACTGGATGAAGGGAGGGGGGGGGGGGGGGCAGAGCGTTTGGCTTTCGTCTGGTTTTGCGGGATCACTGGAATTGGAGCTAAAAAGGCAAGCGTGCGATTCGTTTATTGCACTTATCCAATGAGCATGACGGTGCATAATTTTACGCCTAAAAGGCGTGGTTGTAATGCTTTGGGCTGCATCTAGCGCCAGCACGACGATATCAAGTGCGCCTTTCCACGCCCACTGCTTTGCGCTGCGGCTGGCGCTCGGCCTAGAAACTGCGCCGCTGCAACGATAGAGCCCATCATCTCCAGAGTCTAATGCATGACAACTTCATGACATCCAGGAATTTTCGTCATGCAATTGCCCCACCA
This sequence comes from Poromitra crassiceps, assembly GCF_964638095.1. Lineage (NCBI taxonomy): Eukaryota > Metazoa > Chordata > Actinopteri > Beryciformes > Melamphaidae > Poromitra > Poromitra crassiceps. The sequence goes on along the minus strand of NC_139644.1, from coordinate 5,202,577 downwards.
ATTTTATCCAGGCCCACCCAATTTTATCCAGGCCCACCCATAATTGAATTTCTGCCTACGCCCCTGACGTAAACGCAGATTGTAGATTTGTCTCACCTGGGTCCTCAGGATGTTCTTGTAGATGTTGGAGGTGAAGATGGAGGCTGCAGACAGCAGGGCGGAGTCAGTCGATGACATCACAGCAGCAGCTATGGCTCCGATACCGATGATGGAGATGTAGGATGGGGTGAGGTGCTGCAGGACGAGAGGCAGGACTAGAGACGCCTCCCCACGTTCAAATGGAGATGGAGAACCATAGGAAGTCAGGTTCCAGTCTGAGGCATGGACACATAGAAACATTTTGAGACATAAACTGGCAAAAAGGGAATCTGCCCACCTTATTGATTTGATGTAATAGAATGGAAAAACTGTAGATAAAGCAATGAGACTTCCTGCAACACTGCTATGCAGATATGCTACTTTCGGTGCTAGACCTGTATCAGAGGAGACATTTGGAGTACAATTGAACTATTAGACAAAGGATCTTTAAAGGACTTCAGGTAGTGGCGGCTGATCACTAGAGGGCGCTAGGGCGTCACCGAGGGAGAAGAAAGTCCACCTTAAACATGTTAAACATAGTCTAAATTAATTGGATAATGCAAAATAATTATAAAATAAGAATTGCCTAAACTCACACAATGTGCATGGTAGTCTATCTGCCTATCTGTGTCAAACATATGGCCTGGGGGCCAGAAGTGGCCTGCCGGAGGCTCCAATCCGGCCCACAGGATGACTTTGCAAAGTGTGAAAATTGCACTGAGAAGTCCTTCAATCCAATATGATGCACATGCTGCACTTGTGAAGGCTATAGAGGTAGCAGGTTTCATGAGCAAGTTAAATATTAAGTAGCCTATTCATGTTTTCTGTATGAATCACTAAATGGTAAACTATTTTCAGTACGCTTGAATATAGAGAATTGCACATTTGGCATCAATTGTAATGCACCGTTACAGACATAAACCATGTGTGAAAATGTATAGACGGTTTTCACCAGAGCGCAACCCCACAGCACTTCCTTTTTCTCAGCATTCGGCAAACTGCAGAAATATTCACTCGACATCGTTACTTTTGTTTTTGCTGCTCAGCTGTATAGATGGTTTTCACGGAATGGTCAGTCCTGCACTTGAATGTTTTTTTTGTTTATGTCCATAGCAAACACTGCAACAGGAAGTGAGCGGGGGTTCAATTTAGAATGTTTTTGTTGTCAAGTTAAAACCGTCTATACTGTAAAATGTACCTATAATTCTCTACACTAAAGGAAACAGGAAAATTGCAAGGTGTTGTTATTTATAGGTTATTATGCATTGAATTTCTTTGTCTGGCCACTTGACACCAAATTAGGCTGCATGTGGCCGTTGAACTAAAATGAGTTTGACACCGCTGCCTACCTACATATTCGTCTAGATTTCTAATTTTGGCCAATACCAGAATATTCGCTATAGCTTAAAAATTGAGAGGGCCAAAGCTGGTCAAACACAGACTCGGGCCCACAAATTTTCTGAGCTTCAACTTGAAAATATTTTGCGGCCCACTAGAGGGTGCTCGCGGCCTACGCATGGGCTGCAACCCAGTGGTTGAGAAACACTGATACACTGTGATGAAGCTATATGTAAAGCCCTTCCAGTGTGTGTGTGTGTGTGTGTGTGTGTGTGTGTGTGTGTGTGTGTGTGTGTGTGTGTGTGTGTGTGTGTGTGTGTGTGTGTTTGTGTGTCTTTAATGAGGTTAAGCTATTGCAAACCGACAAAGAAAACATGCTGATTCATTAAAAGCTTGTTATCCTCAAACCTTTGATGGGCAGAGTATTATTTTCACGTTAACTTGTTTTGACATCCTAATATTGTGTATGTGTATGTGTATACATGTATATGTGTATGTGTATACATGTGTATGTGTAAGTGTATACATGTGTATGTGTATACATGTGTATTTGTATAGTATACATGTGTATGTGTATGTGTATACATGTGTATGTGTATGTGTATGTGTATGTGTATACATGTGTATGTGTAAGTGTATACATGTGTATGTGTATACATGTGTATTTGTATAGTATACATGTGTATGTGTATGTGTATACATGTGTATGTGTATGTGTATGTGTATGTGTATGTGTATGTGTATACATGTGTATGTGTAAGTGTATACATGTGTATGTGTATACATGTGTATTTGTATAGTATACATGTGTATGTGTATGTGTATACATGTGTATGTGTACATGTATGTGTATACATGTGTATGTGTATAGTATACATGTGTATGTGTATGTGTATGTGTATGTGTATGTGTATGTGTATGTGTATGTGTATGTGTATACATCATGTATACCTGTGGATGCAGCTGTTGCCCCGATCAGAAGAGGAGGAATTGCAAATACAACGACAAGGGCAGCAGCAACGAAGCAGCTGATCTTGGCGGTGGCTGATGAAGTGGCAGACAGCGTCCTCTGGTGGAAAGCCTGATAGCCAAGATTGCCCAAACTCTTCAAATCAAAGAAATCTCAAGTCAGTTCATTAAGTGACAAAAGAACACAAAGCAAAACCAAGGTGAAATAAAGTAATCACACTATGTTTCACCTTAAAGAGTTCAAAGAACCTTGACTTCATTAAAGGAGAATTCGTTTTTTTTTTTTTACATCCTGGACCTTATTTCCAGCTTCAGATATGATTTTTAAGTCACCCTGAGAAGTTCGGTTTGATTAGCATCAGCAGAGATGATCATCAGTTTTGATTGCCAGTGAGGAATACAGGGCATGTGACATGCTTATATTTATGTCCTGAAGAACTCTATATCATTTAGTAGCAATTGGATATAGCATCAACTGATATTGGACATTTCCTTGATATTTCATTTTACCGAAGTGAAAAGATTGTCAGCCCACATCCAGGCTTTCTCTGCCTCCAGTGTCCCCATCCAGGGAACCTGGAGGGTGTTGTTCAGGGCTGTCTGGGTGGTGTTGTTCAGGGCTGTCTGGGTGGTGTTGTTCAGGGCTGTCTGGGTGGTGTCCAAGGAGACAGTATTCATCAAAGTAAATGGGACACACAGCCACTGCAAAGAGACAAGAAACATCTGACTAAAGTAAATGGGACACAAATCACAGTAGTCAAAATGGCTGGATGGCTGGTGTGGCTTTATCTGGGGGCCATGGGGGCCCTATCTTGGTACAGGCGCTATCCCCTTTTTGCACTTGTGCACCTGTTTGCGTGCCTTAACACCTGCTTTATGCTATCATCCCTGCAGGGACGATAGCAGTCTGCCAGGCGCAAGTGTCCAGGTGTTATGGCGAGTTTTGCACCCCCACCCGTCCGCCCCTAAACGCATCCCCACCTCACGCGAACATATTGTAATGATTTAGACTAGGGGTGGGAATCGCTGAGTAGCTCACGATACGATATGGTCACGATACTTGGCCCTCGATAACGATATTATCACGATACAGCGATTCTGCGATAATCGATATTGGAAGATGATACATCACGATACCTGTGTAACTGAAGAGAAAAAAATACCCCTAAAAGGCAAGAAGCAGGTATTATGTATTTATTAGCAGAATTGACATGAACTCTCTCAGAGTTCACTCACTCACTCATAACATTTTCGATACCACGGAGGAAAAGTTACACATTAAGTATTTTTATTATTATTATTAAAACAAGAAAACCTATATAACCTACCTACCTATATCATTTCTAAAAGTAGATGAGCAAACATTTCCATTCATGTAGCCTACAGTATTTATGTTTTTGTTTCAACTACAAACATAAATAAACGTCAACTTGAAACTATGTTTCAACTACCACACACAGCATAATATTTTAGCCTGTTTATTTAAAAAAAAAAAAAAAAAAAAATTAAATAAACATATCGATACTTGGTGCCAGTGTATCGATAACGTATCGCAAGTGGAAATATCGCGATACCGTGAGTATCGATATTTTGTCCCACCCCTAATTTAGACAGAATCATGACTGTTTAAAAATTATAATTGTCTGGGTAGACGTGACTTACCTGTTTTTGGGGCCGGTGTGCAGCATGCACAGCAGGGCCCCTACATTCGGCTCTGTCGCCCAGACCATTTGAGCACGGATTCAGGTTCTAAATGTCTTTCCACACTCCCAGCATGCATTTCGGCATAAGCAGAGGCAGAACGCAGCAGAGAAGACGCCATAAGCTCCGGAAAGTTTTTTACAATTTTAAGTTTTATTTCATCACTAAATTAATTTCTGATGACTTTTGATGCCTACAAGCAGGGTAGTAGGTTTCAATAAGTGCCACTTCACGAACATTTATGGCGAAAAATGGCAAAAAGTTCCAGAGCAAAATTGGCTGCATCTACATCAGCTGAGCTTTTTATTTGTGTAGTACTGCAGGCGGCCTCTGCGCTGGTATTGCGCAATACCCTCAAGAACGCATCGTCTCAAACTGCCAACAGCGTCATGTGTGCTTGTGACCTAGCAAGTTAATTCTTCCAAGAACGACTAGCAAGAACGTTCTCCCCAAGAACACAAGAACAAGAATGCATTCTTGGTATTGAGAAACGGCCCAGGTATACTGTGGCTAGCTCGTCAGTCAGGCCACTCACTGAACAGCAGGCCAGGCGCCGCCTACTGGTTTACTAGTGTTTTTATTACTTTATTCAGGGTTAAAGTGGGTGCATCTCATTGTAAAATTGGACTCGGCCCAAATTGGGCTTCAAACGGCCCAAATCTGTCTTCAACCGGCCCAAATCTGGCTTCAACTGGCCCAAATCTGGCTTCAAACGACCCAAATCGGGCTTCAAACGGCCCAAATCTGGCTTCAAACGGCCCAAATCTGGCTTCAAACGGTCCAAATTGGGCTTCAAACGGCCCAAATTGGGCTTCAAACAGCCCAAATTTTTCGCCGCCGCCCTTCGGACGCCGGCACGCACGTCGGCCCGTATCGGCCTGGCCTGCTTGGTATCTAATGCCCGGCATGAATTATGGTCCCAGTCCGCCCCTGCTTGCATGTACAGTTTAACAATCGCTTGTTTGCTGACATGTACAGTAATTCTAACAATTGTTTGTTTGCCACATGTAATGTAATGTGAGATACACTAGTATCGTTCATAATTAATGAATTTGCAGTCTTTCGTTTGACAGTTATTGAAAGTTTTGCGGGGGGGGGGGGGGGCACCACAAAACAATTATGCTTAGGGCACCCAAATGGCCAGCAGCGGCCCTGAGCTCGTTACACGGACACGGAGGACGCTGCAGCTCCACACTACTTTTTTGCTCGTTACACGGAGGACGCTGCAGCTTGACATGCCACAGTAAGGGTAATGAATATGCTACGTGAACGTTAGCAGGTACTTTAGCCTATGCAGTAGGCTAAGTAATAGGCTATCATCTCATTGTTGCTAGGTATGTCTCCACTATATGCACTCGCGGAGTGGAGACATGAGGAGTCTTTGTTTAGAAAGAGCTGGGGGGAGGGGGGTGCTGGCGAGGGGAGTCCATAGCAGTTGTATAACATAACACAATAGACAGGCAGTAATTTAAATGAAATCTCCATAACGTTACAGCGTATAATAGCGTATAATAACCAATTGCCCGAACGATTCATTAATATGCTACGTGAACGTTAGCGGTCCATAACGCTACAGCGTATAATAACCAATTGCCCGAACGATTAATTAATATGCTACGTGAACGTTAGCAGTCCATAACGTTACAGCGTATAATAAGCTATTCCCCGAACGATTAATTAATTAATATGCTACGTGAACGTTAGCGGGTACTTTAGCCTATGCAGTAGGATAAGTAATAGGCAATAGGCTACCATGCACCGGCTCTATGCCAGGTGCATAGAGCCTTGGCATGTGGCACGCCTACTCCATGCATGTCCAGTACAATTATAACAGGTATGCGCTTGTGCACGCCCCCAATTTGCATTGCACGCGGCGTTCAACGAGCACAAAACAAGGGCAAATGCAAAATTACCGCTTTTGCAACGATAGGGCCCCTTGTGTTTTGAGACTTCCATGATTTTTATATAGCACCCCCAAGTCCTGTACAATCAAAGAAGCAAGAAGATCTTGTTTTACGCAAGATGGGACCTTTACTGTAAGTAAATGATTTGAAATGGTACTTCAATTGTTTAGAGAGAATATTTTTAGAAGGCAGTTTTTTGAGGGAATGAAACCTTGGTTGCACTGGGCCATCCTTACTATGAAATCTGACAGCAGGATTTAAGCAAACTCACCAAACTGACAAATATGAGAAGGAGCTGTATGATGTCTGTGTAGGCCACCGAGTAGAGACCTCCCAGCAGTGTGTAGGTAATGGCAACTGCAGCAGAGATCCAGATGCTTAGAGTGTAGGACACATCCAGAATCACACTCATGGTTGCACCTATAACACACACACACACACACACACAGAAGGAGAGAGGACCAAGCTGGTACACACATCTATGTACGCACACACATTTATCCATCTCTATGCCGATGACACTGTTTCATACTCTGCTGGCCCCTCTCCGGATGCTGTCCTGAAAACTCTTCAGGAGAGCTTCCAGGGAATTCAGGCAGGGTTCTCTGCCCTTGGCCTGGTCCTTAACATCAGTAAAATGAGATCATTACGTTTGAAAGTTGGTCACCATCCACTTCAACTGTTTAGGAGAATGCTGCAACTGTGTTTTGCTGTGAAACTCCAGGAATGTTTTCTGGACTAAAAAACTCCCGTCCTTCCATCGACATGGGGGTGAGTAGACTGAATTTTAATTTTTGGGTGAACTTATCCTTTCATTAATCATACGTGTGTTTTGGGTGTAGCATGAACCCAACCAATCAGAGTGTCATCTCCCATTCGCTTTAAAAGCCAGGTGTGCTTGCACCTTGGCACATTGTTATTTCAATGGAAGATTTGGTAAGTTGGAGACACGAACGATTCTCAGCTGAGGAAACGGATCTGCACGTGTGCGAAGTGAAAGCGTACGAGCAGACCTACAATCAACAAAATAATAGCCAACAGCATCATAAGTTTTTCAAAAAGATGGGCCGATCTTTTTGTATTTTTGAATGACATGCAGCTCTCTCTCTATCTCATTGAGTGAACTTCCCTGTCGTTCCAATTCTGTGGATTGCTACAATGGAAGTCAGCTAGAGTGAATTGTGACATCACACACTCAAGGCTGGCTTCAAAGGCTGCAATTATATAGGTTGAAAAAAAGCATAAAACGTAAACTGTGGTTTCTCAAAAAGTACAAGAGATATCTAAAAGGTGAATAAGAGTAATAATGCATTAAAAGTGGTGACCTGTTTAAAGCTTGAATGGAGTTTCTAGCTTAAAGTATCGAGTAGTCAGAGAGCAAAGAGGACATGGTTTGAACAGTCCGACTTTCAGTGTCAACAACAGGAAAGGCGAGAGTTGACCGAGGAAGCAAAAAGGGGGCGGTCTGATGTCGCCTGTCTCCTAAAGGGCCGGTGCAGTGGCGAAACCCACGTGACACAGATAGAGTGTCACGTGACACAGATAGAGTGTCACGTGACACAGATAGAGTGTCACGTGACACAGATAGAGTGTCACGCGACACAGATAGAGTGTCACGTGACACAGATAGAGTGTCACGTGACACAGATAGAGGAATTGACTGGCAGTTTGACCCTCTCGTTCTTCTAAAGCATCGCTGTCTGGACACATGACATGCAGCAGTATGCACTCTGTCTGTATGTGTTGGCATATTTAGTGTTCATTGCTTACATACCTAAACTAATAAGTGTTGCAGTCACCCAAATAATGTCTGCTAGAAGTGATGTCGTCGCCAAAACAGCCGTTGGTACTTTTCCGTACTTGATCTGGAAAGGATCCATCATGGTCATGTATTTCCTGTCTCTCATCGGCCCGGCAAAGAAAAGACCACCTAATAAAACAAAGAGACATTTGCATTCTGTAACAACATGGATCACCTACAGCTTCTTGTCACATTTTTTGTTGTTGAACCAGAGAGAGTCCAGTCAGACCCTACGCTACGCACACCAGCGTCTGAAAGAAATATGAATGGTGGTGAACGGAGAGAGCTGTTACTTATTTTGATCTAATTTGAATTGTGCCACGGGCATAGGCGGAGTTTGAATTTTAGTTCTGGGGGGGCCACTTCTGCAGGAGACACACATTTGAAAAAATGTGGCCGTTTTACATTTGAAATTTTGCCCGTTTGAAGCCAGATTTAGAGGAATATCTCATTTTAAGGCTGGCATCATCATGGTCTCTCTCTAATTATTGTTATTATATATAAGTATAAGAATGGAAATATAAGAAATATTAGAATATGAGTAGAATTACAGAACATTAATACTCATTATTGTATGTTTAGTAATGTAATGTATATTTATATAGTGCTTCACTGTTAGCTGTTTAACTTAATAACTACAAACATAAATAAACGTCAACTTGAAACTATGTTTCAACTACCACACAAAGCCTATAATATTATAGCCTATGTTTATAAAAAAATTAAAAAAAATGGACCGGGCTCGCGGTCGATTGAGCGGTTCCATACAAAACTAAACCTTACGTTTCAGTTTCAGGACAAACTGCGACTTTCTTGACATGCATAGTTATCTTTTAAATTTACAAGATTTACATGTGAACCTCATGGCTCAATTCAAACAGGACCAAAGACGTATTGTCTCTTTCCACCACATCTATATTTTTTTAAGACCTTGGTATGCAGGTACTGTATGAGTCAGAAAGCTGACATAATAACAGGTTACATATTGTAACTCCAGGTGGAGCCTAGTAGCTCCATTTGCCTAGTTCAGTCACATAGAGAGGATTAGCACACATCAACCCACAATGTGTGAGCCGTATGATGCAGAGCGTATATAAGCAGCAGCTCCGCCGACTTAGGCTACGTTCACACAGCCATCCTTAGTGCTTGAATCTAATCTTTTCCCCCCTAAGTGACTCAGATCCATCTTTTTTCATGACTGTGTGAACAGTACAAGTCACATTGAAAGTTACTTTTTTAAAGACGACCTGGGCTACTTTCAAATGTGGTAAAACATCAGATTCGAATCTGATGTTTTTGAAAGTGACTCCGGTGTGAACAGACATCTGGCCCATATCTGACTTAATGCTTCAATGTGACTACTTCTTCTTCTTCTGTTGAGTTTTATGGCAGTTGGCATCCTTAAATGGTGCATTACCGCCACCTACTGTATTGCTAAAACTATAGCGCAAATACAATATCAATAAAAACTGTCCACCCAAAATGCGCCCATTCACCCCAATATCCATACTGTGGCCCAGACCAGTCGTCTAGGGCGAAGCGAACGCTTCATTCAGCATTTTCGTCAAGTCATCTCCCGAAATATCTTCAATATCCACAAATTTCCTGGCAGCGTCCACCACTTCAATGGGACTTTTACGTCATTCCAGAGCGACATTCGTCACTATTCTGCGCAGGAGGGAGGGGGAGGACCAACACGCGGGCATTGAAATTAAACCGTGAACAACAGATGAAACAACATCGTCAGCTACCGCCATGTTTACTGCTGTCTTCTTCCGGGTTTATGTAGAACAGCAGTGCGCTGCGTGTGACGTTATTGTTGTTCTTCTGCGCATGCGGGTCACTTCAGGTCCTTGATCTGTTCACACTGGAGTCGGATATGGGCCACTTTTAAAAAGTCTGTGTGAACAGCCACACAAAAAATCTGATGTGAGCATCAAGTCAGATTCAAGCACTAAGGATGGCTGTGTGAACGTATCCTTAGTCACATTCAGTGACTATGCAGCATCAGGTCACTAGCCACCCGGCTCCACCTGTGATCATATCACAAGTTACAATACGTAACTTTGATTATATTTCTCACAGGCTCCGCCTAGTGGCTCCATTTGTCTACTGAGGCGGAGTCCGATCAGTACACCACTGATGTGACAACAGCACCAAAAACACTGCTGAGTCACAAAATATTGGCTGCATAGTGCAATAACCCAGGATCAGGATTCACCCACACCCCTGTCCTCTCTCAAGGTGTGGGCGGGTACCCTAACATTACCATCCCCGCCTCCCCCCACTGCCTCTAGACAGGGGTGTGTGTGTGTGTGGGGGTGGGGTCAGTCTCTAACAGGCCACTGCCTCTAGACAGGGGGGTGTGTGTGTGGGGGTGGGGTCAGTCTCTAACAGGCCACTGCCTCTAGACAGGGGGGGGTGTGTGTGTGGGGGTGGGGTCAGTCTCTAACAGGCCACTGCCTCTAGACAGGGGTGTGTGTGTGTGGGGGTGGGGTCAGTCTCTAACAGGCCACTGCCTCTAGACAGGGAGGTGTGTGTGTGTGGGGGTGGGGTCAGTCTCTAACAGGCCACTGCCTCTAGACAGGGGTGTGTGTGTGTGTGGGGGTGGGGTCAGTCTCTAACAGGCCACTGCCTCTAGACAGGGGGGGGGTGTGTGTGTGTGGGGGGGGGGCAGTCTCTAACAGGCCACTGCCTCTAGACAGGGGTGTGTGTGTGGGGGGGGGGGGGTCAGTCTCTAACAGGCCATAGCCCAAGAGACTCAAGCTAGAGGGTCAGAGCAAGCGGTCAGGAACACAGATAAGTATAATGAACACAGAGCCCAGAAGAGCAGAACATAGCCAGACATCCAAACAAAGATGGATGGATGGATGGATAAGCTGGCCCAGGACGATAGGACAGGATAGATAGATAGATAGATAGATAGATAGATAGATAGATAGATAGATAGATAGATAGATAGATAGATAGATAGATAGATAGATAGATAGATAGATACAGTAGATAGATAGATAGATGGATGGATGGATGGATGGATGGATGGATAGATAGATAGATAGATAGATAGATAGATAGATAGATAGGTAGATAGATAGATAGATAGATAGATAGATAGATAGATAGATAGATAGATAGATAGACGGATAGATTTATGTCCGTTGCATGTACAAGTAACCTACTTGTACAGCAGGTGGCGGTAAGCACCTTGAAGGTGTCAGCGACCCGCCTATTAACCGAGAGAAGAAGAAAGCTGGCATCAGCTAGCTGTTAGCTCTGTGCGCTACGTTACTTATGTGGCAATAAAATGCCACTGAATGACCAGATTAGATGGTGAAATCAGACGGTGACACTGACTATCACGTTGTACAACAGCGGGATGGTGTACACAGCATTAATTATAGCCTCCTTCACCGCCTCGGCCGCCATCTTCTCGGAACGCCTCCTCTCGAGACCTTGACTCTGATTTGCTAAACGGACAGTGACTATCCGACCATCCGATACGTCCATCCAGAAAAAGTTCATCCCTCTTCAACTTTCTATCCATCAAAACGTATGCAGATTTTCTGGATACGTACACTACTGAGTGCTCCACGGACAGTCGGACAGCTGTTATTGAAAATGCATGGAAGTGAACAGAGAAATGAACGCACACGGACAGACACCAGTGTGGCCAAGGCCTAAGCTGACCCAGGACGCTGGTCCAGAAGCCCCCCCTTGGTAACCGCATGAGGGAGAAGGGCCAGGCAGACCGGTTTCTCACCAGGCTCGTGCCAGCACTGAGCACTCGACTGGAGAAACACCCACCACATCCAACAGAAACGGATGGATAGGGCAGAGGGTCAACCAGGACGCCTGACAAGAGAACTTCTCACAGATCACGTGCTTCAGTGTAGAGCACAGATCCAGACAAAGAGCCCGACACATCCAACAGGTAGAACCTGATGAACGGACAGGGCGTTGATCAAGATGTCGCTGTACAGATCTCAATCTCAATCAGAGAAGCAAAGAGCTGATGAGAGAATGGTATTGTGGAACACCAGGGCCCTGTCCACCATGGAACCGTCTGTCAAACTGTGGAATGGTAGGGATTTGAAGAATCTGGTTGAAAGGTAGGTAGAGGCATAGGGGGAGGGGAAGGTGGGGGGGATCACTCTCTCATTTTGTGAATGTGTTGCTGTCTTTTGTGTTTGTTTTCAAATATTGTCCATGTCTGGGAGGGCTGACAGTTGGAAGAAGCTCAGGGGAAATCAGTCTTCAGCGTGAGACTGATGTGGGCAGCGGAGATGAGGGAGAGAGCAGGCAGGTGGGAGATTGTGGAGACATGAACATCCTCATCTTCCCCCTGCGATTGCCCTTCGTCCGAAGCTGGAGGAGACGAAGATAGCGCACAGCATCGGGGGCCAAGTTAGCAGTGTCAGTGTTGGGCTGGCCGACACCGGCGGCTGGGCATTCTCGTCGTTGCTATCATCGAGCACAAAGTAGTCATTGCTGCAATGCTCGCACTGGGAGTGTGCCCAGCGCTATTGATGAGCAACAGGAAACGAGGCACAGCTTTTGCAGGCCGGCTCGTAGCATGCTTTGGAAGCAAAGGTCTGTAGAGACCCCAGCATGTCTAGCTGGCTGGCAGAGCAGGCGGAGCTGCCGCTTATGGGGCATTCCTTTAAAACTGGGAAACGGGAATGTGACGGTTCAAAGGTTATGAGCTCAAACGGTGACGTCACTAGTGCTCGGATTTTCTCTGACAAACTTGTCGAAGCCTCAGCAGCCCCGACCTCAGAAATCCAAGATGGCTGCTCCGCGCAACAACAGTAGTTAAAATCGTAGTAAATACTGTTTATTAGCACTTCTGAACGGGCCGTTATATATTATATATATATATAATATATTATATTTATATAATAATATATAATAATTGTTATATATAATATATTATATATATATATAATAAAACGGCTCTCTCAAATCAAGCAATCTGATTGGTTCACAGTCATTGAATAAATCCCGTAACCCACTCCAATAACCCATGGCCATGGGTTATGAGTTGCCATGGCAACTCTCTTACTAAAAGGCTTTGGTTACCTCAAATGACAATGTAGAAAAAACAAATGGCGGAGACAGCTGTCAGATCCTTGTGAATCGATCTTCGCTTATAACTTTACTAATACTTCGCAGAAAATTATGTTTTGTACAAGAATAGACGCGGGTTAATGTCTTCTTTGCAAAAAAAAAGGCTGTTAACCCCGCATTTAACCCCGCATTTAACCCCCGTAACGTTAGTTGGTGTCGGGCTTTCCAGAAAGCTCTCAGCTTCTCAGCAAGCGCCAGGATTGGCCAATGTCAACTTCAGTCTCCAGAACGATCCAATCAAATCACCCGCACGTTCTTGCGGTCCCGCCTTACAGTAGTGTTTCAACTGACTCTACCAGAATGCCATGCCAGTCGGACTTATAGTATTATTATTATTATTATATTATCATACTTGGAAACCGTTTTATAAAAGCAATATAGCACTCGAGCTGCGTGTGTTGTGGCATATATCCTGCTGCTCAGCAGTTATCCCACGAGGCCGCAGGCCGAGTGGGATAACAGCTGATCAGCGGGATATATTTGCCACAACACACTGGCTCTCATGCTATATTGCTTAAATATATTATATATAATATATTATATACGCTCTGACGTCGTACGACACCCACATTGGTTGACGTGCAAATTCAGTGTGCCAATCCTCTCTATGTGACTGAACTAGGCAAATGTTATTGTGCTTATTGTCCGTGTTCAGAGGATCACGCGTTGAATGACTAGCCTAGTGTTGATAAATGAATGACTACTCATTTCAGATGCATGCTGATACTACTATGGTATAATGTGATAACGGATTTAGAATGGTGATTAAACTTTAACGCACACCTGCCGGCCAATCAGAAAAGAGTATTCACTCTGTGACAGGCCTGTATTATAATTGTTCTGATGTTGACAGACTTACCGACAATGAAACCGATGATATATCCTGCTGGGTAGTTGATAGCCCAGATTAGACCAGAATAGGGGCTGTAAACCATCTCTGCTGCGCCAATAATGAAGTTTCCTCCAATCCACGTAGCTGAGGGATAAGCACACACACACACACACACACACACACACACACACACACACACACACACACACACACACACTCACACACACACACACACACACACACACACACACACACACACACACACACTCACACACACACACACACACACACACACACACACACACACACACACACACACACACACAGACATGTATGTTAGGGTTAATACACTCCTGTCAGTGCCCCTGAGCAAGGCACTGGCAAAAATAATTGGAGTTGGTCCCCGGGCGCTGCACTGCGGCTGCCCACTGCTCCTAGTTCTAGGAAGGTTCCTAGTAGAGGATGGGTCAAATGCAGAGGATGAATTTCCCCATGGGGATAAATAAAGTATAACTTAACTTAACTTAACTTAACACAAAGGAAAAGGACTATTATGTAAAAAAAAAAAAAATGGAAAGTTTATGTCCACTGAGGACACCTTTTTCAGACACCAGCCCTGCACCTCCCAAACTCACCTGTCATGGTAAAGATTCCCACCACCAAGCTGATGCCTCGATTTGCCAGTAGAGTCACCTCCATTCTGTTAGATTTGTTCATCGTCTCTTCCTTCTTTGATTTAAAAGAAGCCCAGACGCCGATCCCAAGAACCAGCAGGTAGAAGAACACCATGGCTATCACTCCTGGGACGTTCAGAGCCATGCTGTACCCAACTAAAAAACAATTTGTCTGGCTGAATGATTTGCTCTAAAGTCAGACTGGCTTTGTGACTGTGGCACATACACAGATTGACTGTCCGAAGTGAGATGTTTCACCTGTCCAGGTGGAACATGTCTGAACTGCTGCTGCCTGAGGGACTAATGGAAAGTTACAGAGGGGAAAGTTACAGAGGGGAGGATGCAATAGTCTGATTTCCCAACTTGTCCTTGGCTGCTAGACACTACAGTAGCCAGACTGATGCTAAGATTTATACAGCTGGTCTTTAACCAGTGTCACACTTGTAGTCATGTAGATTTATACAGCTGGTCTTTAACCAGTGTCACACTTGTAGTCATGTAGATTTATACAGCTGGTCTTTAACCAGTGTCACACTTGTAGTCATGTGAGCTGTTTAAACTCCAGGATTCAGCTTAACACCTGAGGCTGCACAACTGACAACATTTCAACATCCACAGCAAACCTGGGGCCCGAGCGTAGAGTTCTCACTTTTAGCCCGAGCCCGACGGGACCCGACCCGCCCAGCCCGACGCGCTCGGGCTGACAATTTATAGATTTCAGGCCATGCGTGTAAGATCGACTCGCCCTACCGGACGTGCTCGGGCTCCTGCCACTACAGATGAAGTTAAACTCTCACAACTTTTATTTTCAAAAAGTACGGCTCGTGTTTATGAGAAATGGTCCTGGACATCCTGATCATTGAATAAGTTTGTATTATTCATATTTGTAATGTATTGTAATAAACCTTGGTTGTTAGAGATTTTAAAGATACCGTAACGCTGCCACCACTTTTGTTAAGCCGGTCTGGTCCAGTGCCAGAGGTAAGACAATATTCACCACAGAGATGGAATATACAGCTTTTATTAAAGGTACACAATTCATTAAAGCAACACCCCAGCAATAAGTCAATTCCCAGTAAGTCCAAATGGCCCCTAAAAAGCTGCAAGTGAATTAGAACAGCCAGAAACACTGCACACTAATGAAACACAGTATCAAAATGCATAGCACTCAATACGGACCAGTCCAAACTGTAGGCCGGTCAGAACCAACTTGTAACAATAGGAGGAGGCAGAGGTCCCCTCTAGTCATGACTCACCGTGTTGCCTCTTAATGAGCTCTTGGCAGGGT
>NC_139644.1:5034365-5184365 GCF_964638095.1 Poromitra crassiceps | reverse complement strand
CATTTTCCGGTATTTTGCGCATACAAACACTGCAGCAACATGTCCACACAGATAGAAGTTAGACTGTGCTGTCTGCTGTGTGTACAGCTGATTTAATGAGACACAAAAAAGTGCTAATGAACAGTATTACTACGATTTTAACTAGGCTACTGTTGATGCGTGGAGCAGCCATCTTGGATTCTTGAGGTCGGGGCTGCTGAGGCTCCTCTGAGTTTGGCAGAGAAAATCCGAGCACTCGTGACGTCGCCGTCGATGCTCATGACCTTTGAACTGTCACATTCCCATTTCCCAGTTTTAATGGACGGCCCATATCAGCCTATTGTTTTATGCAATGGCAAGATGCAGTGAAGAAGTATAACGTTGCAGTTAAGTTGCTTATTTTTGTTTAATTTTGTGCAACATGCCGTGCAGAACATATAGCAAAGGGACAGAGGAGGAGCCGTCGCTGATGATGATGACTTTGGAGGTCGGAGAGCAATTGGATTGCTATTCATTTTCACCAACATCAACATCAAACCGTTTTGAACCATTTTATTTTAGGTATTTTACATCATTTTACAGGGGAATCAAAAAGCACTGGGCGACTTGCAAGTAGTGATGTGTTTGCTGGACATTAATAGCCTATGTTCTATCAATGACTATGCAGTTAGTTGTTGCTGAAGCTATAACGTCATCAAAGAATTTGTTCATAACCCTGATGTCAACAGATGCAAAACAAGCATTAAATCAACAAGCACGAGATGGCAGAGGGCAGCATGTCAAATCAAAGGTTATGAGATCCTACTTCATAGTTGAACTTGCAATTGCAAACCGTACAGTGAGTTATTTACACATGAATAGACATGAATGTGTATTTTTCTTGTCACTCTAAATTTCATCACTTTGTTTCCTCCAATTAATTACTTTTTCATTTCAAATGTCACTCTTGGTGTTACAGTGAATTAAGGTTAACTGTAAATGCGTATTGACCCTATTTATCAACGTCTATATCACCCTTGATCGATTCTCATTAATCTTTTATAATTTTTTTGAAAATTATTACGTGCACTCATGGGCGGAGTTAATGGGGCACCAGGGGGGCCAGGCCCCCCCAGTAATAACAAGATAAATACAAATTATTATTATTTTGCTCAACATTGTAAATCTCCATCTCACTGTCTGGCTGAATATGATCATACAATTTATATCCACTTGGACAAGCATCACAGGTATCTCTTTGCTAAAGCTGTGACAGGGGGGCCTCTGACAGGGCCTTGCTGCAGCCGCCCCCTCCCTCTGGAATGTCCTCCCCAGTCACATCTGACAGGCTAAAACTCATTGTCTTTCATACTCATTATGTCATCTTTCCAAAAAAGCCCTTTTCACTGTTGCTTTTGACCTATAATCTTTTTCTCTCTCTCTCTCATCTATTTTAATATTTTCTCTCTTTATTAAAGTTGTTTTATCCTGTATTTGTAAAGGGTCTTTGAGCACAGTCAAAAGCAACAGTGAAGTGCTATATAATATACATTACATTACTAAACATACAACAATGAGTATTAATGTTCTGTAACTCATGTTCTAATATTTCTTATATTTCCATTCTTATACTTATTAAACAATAATTAGAGAGAGACCATGATGATGCCAGCCTTAAAATGAGATATTCCTCTAAATCTGGCTTCAAACGGCCCAAATTTCAAATGTAAAACGGCCAAAAAAAAATCACTGGTGCGCTCCTGCAGAAGTGGCCCCGCCCACAAAGCTAAAAGTCAAAGGGTTAGGGCACTGTCGTAGTAGCGGCAGCCTTATAAACCATAGACCACCAGACTATAAAAACATATCAACACAGTATGTGTTGATATGCGTCTTTCATGTGCGCAGTGGATGGAGGACTGCGGTGGAGGTGCTGGCCGGCCAAACGGAAGGGCGGTGGTACAGAGAAGTCGCAAAGTAGACCCAGTCCCCCGTACAACCATATAGCAGCTTATGCCAAGGTTTGCTTATTCATTATGTCAGCGTTTCTCAACCACGCCGCGAGCGCCCTCTACTGGGCCGTGACATATTTTCAAGTTGAAGTTCACATCCAGACATCCAGACAACTACGTAGGTACCAGCCCCGTTATTATGCTAGTGTAACAGTGTGCATAAATAACATATTTTATAGTTCAATTCATGTTTAATTTGGGACCAGCAACCATCATTTCTATTTAATTTTATGTTCTAATGAAAGTGCTTACCAGAAATCCTATGTTGTGTTTTGCTATATACACGCAGTGCATTGTGGGTCACTCACAGAGAATGGCTTCCTTCTGTGGGTGAGTTTGGTCCCCCGTGCTCTCAGCTTTAAATTGCTATATAAATGTGATTTGCATCATCATATTATGTGTAGAAGCAGTCAGAATCAACAATTGACATTATCCTGTACTTCCAATGCAACTCGTTTACAGTTGAACTGCTACGTTTATGTTTACTGACTGGAAGTAGTCACGTAGCGTTCTGGGCTAACGTAAGAGGCTAATTAGCGTTAGCTCTGAGAGCCGTTCTTGATAGTGTTTAACTTGCCTTTCACAGTAGCTGGAGCAGAGAGATCAACCCACTATGCCATGCTGATTGTGGTTGTTGTGTGTCCCACGTACCCTTTCAGGTATGTTTGTGTTAAAGAGTGTTAAAGATATTCCTTTTGTGAAGGCTAGTCAGATATTCACGTTGCGTGCCTGCTATTTTTAGTAACCACCAGCAGGAGGCAGTGAAGCTAAAAATATATTATCCTTTGTATAAACAAGGCCAGGTCGAAACCTGGCATAGGGCCGGTGTGCTCAGTAAAGTGCAGAACTCTGCCAAGGTGGATTGAGTCATTTGTGTTCAGTCTAAAATTTTGGCCCCTTGAAACCAGATTAGAGGACCATTTACATTAAGATTAGACTGTTTTTCAGTCTTAACCATCAATTTGCTGAGTGAGTGGCACTGCTTTTGCCCAGATGTAGCCATATAGGTAAAACACTAATATTTTCTGACTCACCTCCACCACCACCTGCTGATGTCTATATTATTAAACCATCTCATTCTCTTTAACACATTGAGTGCCAGCGACGCCATATGGCGTCATTAGAAATTTACCGTAGAGTGCCAGCGACGCCAAATGGCGTCAATAACTCGAAATTGTTTTTTTGACGGGGGGGTGTCCATCTCAGCTTCTTACATCGCCTCTTACAATATGAGAGCTATTGAATGTGTCTAACCTATTTTACAGAACCCTTAGGTGGCAACAGCGCACTCCAGATGAGAGAACGTGGAGTGAAACACACAGAAGAAGTCTGGGGAAAAGGAAATCGCATCGCATCCGTCCGTATGCAGCTGCTTCATTGAAGCATAATGTTTAGCTGTGCCCCTGCAGCAGCCAATCTGCTATCACAATTGAGCACCTCCGTGTCGCTGCAGCAGCCCATTCGCATGATCAGCCGTGGATTTGTTATTATTCTCAACTGGAAGCATGGGAGCTGGTACACGCGGCTGTAAAAAAGCTGGATCTAGCGGACTTTTTCAGTGCTGAGCACACGCACAGCAAACAGCAGAGCCGACAGCCGAGCAGAGCAGAGAGACACTCCTCCCACAACGGGGGGGGAGGAGGAGGGGGGGAGGTGGGGCACGCAGAGCAGCACACAGCACTGACCCAGACAGACCCAGACAGCAGGACAGGGTTGGCAAACGCAAGCCAGAATATCCGATGCCCACCAGCAGCAAATAAAGATCAGCAAGAAGCTGCAACCAGCAGCGCACGCAGGGGCCAGCGCTGCTGGTTACAGCTAAAAATATTATTCTTCTAAACAAAATTCCCTGGACTTCACTGTTTTATTGAAGGAAATTATTTTTGAGGTGTGACTACATCAGAAAATTAGCTTCAGAGTCAGTGATGTGTTTGAAATGTTTAATTTCACAAAAGGGCCATTATCTCAGCTTATAGAAAAAAACTGCTCTTTTTTGTTAAATCAAGCTATCTTCTCCGGCTGATAACTAAAGAACGGAAAATGGGATCAATAAACTTTTTTTTGCAGGTGATAGAAGAGAGTCTCATCGTTATTTGTGCGTGTTCAGTGTTTACATAGTAATTATTAAAGAAATTATATGACTGTTTTAAAATGCATTGCGGCCTATGTGGCACAGTACAGCACCTTTTGCCCAAGGGCCGTGGCACTCAAAGTGTTAACAGTCCAACATAAAATCTATCAAATAAAATTAAAGCAAGAGCTTGTCCTCAAATAAAATGAATATAGTGCAATTCAAAATAAAATAGTAGAATAAATTAAATTCAAGTCACTTTAGGAGGAATACCAAAAACCGAGTCAACTGAGTTTAGCAGCAGTCCAACATAAAATCATCATCTTACAGTGCAATGGTGTGCAATTTTCAGTAACAGTGCTCTTAATTTTGGAGAAAGACAAAATGCTCCATGTAAGATGGTCACACACTGGACTGTACACACATCATCCAGACACAAGACTGTTAGTAGCATCCACACCATCCACACCCAACATGGGTCCATGTGAAAGGAGGGGGATGCCCACTGGAATCGACTGGAATGAGGCACGCGACCTGTTTGGAAGAGTGTGCTGACGTCAAATGACGCTCTGCTGATGGGTAATGTGGCTAATATGTTAGCGGCTAACTGTTACTTGTCGTTACTTTACATGGCAGTAAAACGCCACCGAATGACCAAATTGATTTAACTTTTAACCATTCAGATTTCCTCTTTCCATACGGACCGCCAGCATTGGTTAGTTTCTAACGTGACTATATTTATAATGTTTATAACGTGCTCCAGCTTCCGGTTTATACTATCAGTCTACAGCCAGGGGTTGGAGCTATTGCGCAACACCGCAAACCGGTCGGAGTACGTTATAAACGTTATGGTGACGCGAGAAAAGTAGTGTGGAGCTGCAGCGTCCTCCGTGTCCGTGCAGTAATACACAAATAAAAAGCTCAGCTGATGTAGATGCAGCCAATTGTGCTCTGGAACTTTTTGACATTTTTCGCCATAAATGTTCGTAAAGTGGCACTTATTGAAACCTACTACCCTGCTTGTAGGCATCAAAAGTCATCAGAAATTAATTTAGTGATGAAATAAAACTTTAAATTGTAAAAAACTTTCCGGAGCTTATGGCGTCTTCTCTGCTGCGTTGTGCCTCTGCTTATGCCGAAATGCATGCTGGGAGTGTGGAAAGACATTTAGAACCTGAATCCGTGCTCAAATCTGGGCGACAGAGTCGAATGTAGGGGCCCTGCTGTGCATGCACACCGGCCCCAAAAAAATGTAAAAACGGAGCATTTAGATTTAGGACACAGGGACCTGTATATCTTGTCATGATTATATGTCTATGTTATAAGAATGTATTGTATCTCATTGTATCTCATTTAAATGTAATGTCTCATGTTAAAAGCTGCTTATAGGTCATTCCAAGTATATCTAATGATTTTGCAAACAGAAGTCAAAACAGTTTTGGTTACAAGTAATATACAATATATGTATTGTGATATTGATACCATTACATGATAGATATGAAAGATCTGTACAGTTAAAATATTTATTTTATTTCATCAATGTTCTTTTATTTTATATACAGTAAAATGAATGTACCACTATACGATCACTGAAAGTAAAAGTAGCACACAGAGAATGGCTTCCTTCTGTGGTAGCTGGAGCAGAGAGACCAATACCCACCATGCCATGCTGATTGTGGTTGTTGTGTGTCCCACCCTTTCAGAGAATAAACCACAAATGCTCCATCCTTCCGACTCCTGTGAAATACTTCAGCAGAGGCAGATACCTAGGTCACACTAGCTTGCTGGGAAGTGCAGGTAATGGCTCGAAATTCATCAACGTTTTTGACAAAGGTAATAATAGGTAAAAATTGGGCTCATTAGAATCACAAGAGCCATGTCAGCCACATCAAAGCCCCGTCAAAATAAATGCATCATTTCATTGACCAGTTATGTTTGAATATCACCACGCAGCTGACAGTGGCATTACACATATAGCCCAGTTTATTTTGTATATTTTGTCATGTTATGTTCCCTCTCTCTCTCTCTCTCTCTCTCTCTCTCTCTCTCTCTCTCAGATCCTCAGATTTTTTTTTTTTACAATCAGAAATGTGGGCCTTAAGTTACAAAAGGTTGAGAACCAGGGCTGCTCTGGCTCTGTGATTTCTCTATAGGAGCCAGAAAACCTCTTGACAGACTGAAAGCTGGTTGGATTGTGACAGGACCTCTAACTTCTAAGAACAAACGGCTTTACAGGTGACGGCTTTACCTTTTCATGTCTCCAGGATTGCTTGATTGATGCATGTCAGACGTATTCTAGGTGTGATTGATCGGTGCAGTACGTCCAGCCACAGATAGGCGGACAGCAGAGCAGCTGTGCTGTCACAGATAAGAGACGCGGGGTCAAACACACTGTTCCTGATGTCTGAGGAAGATGACACATCCGTTTCAAAATGTCACACATGGCTTAAAGGCACGTACGTCCTGTGGAATATTGATGCAGATCCTGAGTCAGTATTTACAGCTGCACATTCACACCCTGCATTGTGCTGGTTTAGCATCATCTAATATAGTCTATATCTCTATCATGATTTAAAGTGAAATGAAAAATGGCTTTTGTAATTTATTTTATATTTGATCAATTATGCCAAAGAAATGGGGGGGGGGGTCTCAAACCGTTAATTTTACTTCCTGGAAAATGGAAAAAACGTTGGTAACTTCATCATGTACCAGGAACCAATCAAATATCCCAGATCTTTTCCTTGCCTTGCTCTAGCTGATCTCCCATTGGTTTGCACTTTTGAATGATCCATCCGCCACAATATCCTGTTTCAACAGGAAAATACATCATCACAAACAAGACTATCTCAAAATGTGCTTTCACTGTGACTTTAAGGGCTTAACTTAAAGTTGCATACAGCAAATTGCATACTGCTGTGTACAGTGTCATTTTTTTCCACTCACAATTCCTAATGCCCTCTCCAGTATATTTGTCATTTGTAACTATTTACTATTTTACTAAAATAGTTTTTTTTTAGTTTTGGTCTGAGTGAAATGTTCTATGGTCTCTCCTGATTCTAAATATAGCTGAATTGCTTGGTTTGCAAGTAAAACCATTTTTATTCGCCTTTTACGAAATGTCTATGGAAAAATAAATGATGGATGAAATCCCTTGGAACGCGGGAAGAGGGTGTGACTTTGGCACTCTACACAATTCCAGTGAATCCCAGAGGAAATCTCCAAGTCCAAGTGCACAGCTTGTTTATTAAAAGTGTGTTACTTAAGTGTAAAACATTCTGCTACAAACGCTGCTTTTATTGGAGGGGGACAGTTGTTTATTGCTCAGGGACGTGCCTTTGGGTCGGCTTGATGTCACGCTGATTTGTGTCCCCCTACAGTTTAATAGTGCCGAGTGTTTCTTCACCCTTCTTTGTACTTGCAAAACGTGGCCACAGCAGCTGCAGGTAGATAATAAACGCTCTGTTCGATGTCTCCACTTGAGCAAACAAAGTACGGTGTCAGGTGTCAGCCCGGTGTCAGGCCAAAGCCTGTCATAGACGTCACGTGTGGGTGTGTCATGTTTGTTTGGCCTCGGTCCAGCGTTTCTCGAAGGCCAAGCACCTACCTGTCGGGATGCTACGAAGTGGCAAACTTTGAACAACTACGTCCCAAAGGTTAGCTACTGTGCTTATAGGACATGGCGAGAACAGTTTTTCGCGAATATCTCGGAAATAAAGCGTCGTAGAGAAAAATTTACGAGCTACCAAAAATCACTAGTTGGGAAATTCAACAAGCTTTCCAATGGCGCCACCCCTGAGTCTGTACGTCCTTCCGTTCGCGAGATATAAGCGTTTTACGATTTCGCCCGAAATAGGATATTATAAGGTACACAGGATGTTAAAGGATATTCTAGGACAGGGGTTCCCAAACTTTTCCGTCCAAGGACCATACGTACCAAACCACCACTTCCACTCCGTATACCCCCCCCTCCCCCCAATAAAATACAATTAGCTGATTTAACCATGTAATAGCAGCAGAAAGGCTAAATGACAATATAAGGCTACTAGCTGGTTCAAAACGGACACACACGGAGACACACACACACACACACACACACACACACACACAGACACACCTGCCAACATTAGGCTGTGAAAAAGAGGACCCCTTTGAAAATGTTTTTTTTTCCCTCGCCAAAATTTAGTCTAACTTTGGAGTGTTATTTAGCTTCCTTCCTGACAAACTAGCATGACATGGTTGGTACAAATCCATTCCTTAGGTCTTCTAGTTTCATATAATACCAGAAACTTCACTCTGGCTTTAAAACTGTGCCTGCTGCAGTCTCTGAAAGTAAATGTTCAAAATTGGAATATTTCTCAAATGTAGCGATATTTCTGAAAATCCGTTTTCTGTTTAAAAGAAAATAAAAAATCTCTGGCGGACCACCAGGCGGAGCCCCGCGGACCACTGGTGGATATTCAAGGATTATCTAGGATTTTATATGATATTATAGGAAACATTACAGGATATTAAAGGATATTAAAGGATATTATAGGATATTCTAGGATGTTATAGGATAGGTATAGCAGGACATGTTTGTTTTTCAGAGTCTCAAGGCTGTATTCCCCTAACGTGCAACAGCCAAGGTTTTAGACATATGAAGCCTCTGAGTTATATCTCCCATGGAAGTGTTGAAGAAGACTGTGTCCTCCTGTCATCACAAGACAAGACTGTGTCCTCCTGTCATCACAAGACAAGAAGACTGTGTGTCCTCCTGTCACCACAAGACAAGACTGTGTCCTCCTGTCATCACAAGACAAGACTGTGTCCTCCTGTCATCACAAGACAAGACTGTGTCCCCCTGTCATCACAAGACAAGAAGACTGTGTGAGTTGTGCCGATACATCCGTGTGTGTGTGTGTGTGTGTGTGTGTGTGTGTGTGTGTGTGTGTGTGTGTGTGTGTGTGTGTGTGTGTGTGTGTGTGTGTGTCATGTCTCCACAGAGGACAGAAAAGGAGGAAACCCAAGGTGAGCTAAAGTGTGTTCTGTCTTGTTTCATGGCCTTGACCAATGTAAGAGCCATTCATCTTCTTCATATCACTGTGACACTGTCTCATGGCTGACAGACAGTCATATCACTGTGACACTTTTATCTGTGAAGCAACTTTGTTGTTGTAAATGTGCTCTATAAATAAAGTTGACTTGACTTGAAAGTTGACTTCAGGGGGTCTCCGACCACTTCAGACCCCATAAAAAAACACACAAAAAAACAAACAACAACAAAAATGTTTCCATTTCACAATTTTTTTTTCCGAAATTTTGAAATAGAAGAGTTTTTTATGTCTTAGACAAACGTTTCTATTTCACATTTTTAAAGAGACTGGGCTGTCAGCCCTCATTCATTTCCCTCCTCAGGAACGCCCCGATGTCTAAAGAAAGCTAATAACCACCCTGCTGTTGTAGGCTACTATAATACTCAACACAACACCACATATCTTCTCCATCATGCTCATTAGACCAAGGTATCACAATTAGATTGAATTATTAAATTATCACAATTTTGTCTCACATAGTCACAGAAATCATATAGATGTTTAAAAATGCTTCAGTCCTGTCCTCCCTGATGTGCTGTTGAAGAGGCAGTGCAGACTGCAGACTGCAGCGCCTCTGTTCACTTTAACCAAATGAGCCAAAGTCAACAGCCCATCTCTTCTCATCCTATTATGGCCTGGTCTGCTCCACTGTGTGTGTGTGTGTGTGTGTGTGTGTGTGTGTGTGTGTGTGTGTGTGTGTGTGTGTGTGTGTGTGTGTGTGTGTGTGTGTGTGTGTGTGTGTGTGTGTGTGTGTGTGTGTGTGTGTGTGTGTGTGTGTGTGTGTGTGTGTGTTACCCTAACCTGTCTTCTCCACTGGACAGCTGGAGTTTGAAGATCCACAGAGGCGTCACTTCAGCTCATCTTATGCTGTTTGCTGATGCAAATCAGTTTGACTGCATGGTTTAAGGATCTGTAGGCCGATAGATAGATAGATAGATAGATAGATAGATAGATAGATAGATAGATAGATAGATAGATAGATAGATATGTAGCCAGGCTAACTTAGAGGGCTGGCCCATGTTGTAGTCAGGTTCCCTCCCTAGTGATTTACACCCATCCAGGCCCAGGTGCTGCTGCTTACATAATTCGGTGCACCTCAATAAATACTGTGGCTGCGTTCCAATACCCATACTTGTACTTCTTTCTTGTAGTATGTACTGCCGCTGCCCTCACAAAGTATGGATTGTAGTGTGTAGCATGCATGCAAAATGCATACTATTGGGACACACTACATCTGTCGTCACATGAGCTTCCTGAACGCCGACCTCTTGCTCACTTCCGCCGACGTCCGCAGCGCCACATTTTTTTTTTTTTTTTTCAATAAACAAAGTCTGGCAATAACAAACACTACATTATACAAAAAATTCAGACTAAGCATTTACAAAATTGGAACAGACAATCAAATAAACAAATTGCTGTTATGTTGTAATGTATGTTGTTGTTTCTAATAAACTGATGTGATGATACTTACATGCAGTCTCATTCTTAACAGTATAATAACGTGCATATTTCTGTCAGTGTTTTTATCATAGTTATTGACGTGTTCACGTCGTCATGGAGGTGAGCGTGGATTATACACGCAGCTCAGTCAGTGCGACGTAACTCCAGTAGGTGGCGGTAATGCACAAAAAGTTGTTTGCCAACCACCATAAAACATTAGAAGAAGAAGAACTTCCGCTGCGCAATGGATTGTGGGGAAGTTTGGCTGACGCAGCATGCATCGATGCATACTCCGAAATAGGAGCTGATGTAGTACAACATCCTGGTACTCTTGGCATACTGCATCTGACATACTATGTATTGGGACATACTAATTCTTTTTTTGCCTACTAAATAGTATGGAAGTATGGGTATTGGAACGGGGCCTGTGTCTTGTGGGGCTGAGCTGTCCTTATCCCACACTCTTTGGTTTTCCCTGGAAATGGTTGCTTGGAGCTTGGTTGCTGCCACTTTATGTGAGTAAGGTTGTATGTTGGTTGACTTGTATGCGGTACTTCCTGGTTATTTCCACTGTTACTGTCTAACCATGACTGTTTGTAGGCAGAAGTGAACATGCGGCCTAGAACATTCATCACAGCTTGAGAATCCCAAGAGCTTTATTCTCTATGTGAAGGTAAAATGTTCAGTGTTCATAGAGGTATTTGTCACAGAACATATAGATATATTGTAACGGATCGGGTATTCGTTACAAGGAACCGGAGACTTGAAGTTGGTACAGGCTTTTATTCTTTGGCTTCCAACAGCTCCTAGCCGCTAGCTTCGCTGCTAGCTCTTCATGCAACCACTCCAACCCCCTCTCATGGTTAGACTGCCTTCTCCCCGGCCGCTGGTCACATATATCCCCTTCCCCCTAGGAACACACCCACACATATCAGTTCCTATAGGTAAGCACACGGAAACCCCACAATACGTGTAACACCGATTCGCTACATTTCCCCCACGCAACTTTAATGTCGCTTCCACGCGACATGCACAACCCACACACAGATCCCCCTGTACCAAAACACACCCAACACAACATTTTTCCCATCACCACATCAAATTCTCCAACAACAGTCCCTTCTTATTACACCCCCCATAATGTCTAGTTTGCATCAGGTACTCCGTAATGTCTAGTTTTCCATTAGGTACCCCCATAATGTCTAGTTTCCCATTAGGCACTCCATAATGTCTAGTTTTTCATTATTTCCTTTCTTTTTCACACATTTAAATTCAACCCACATTTCCCATTCAACAATAACCCCCACATCTCAATTAAACACAAGCCCCCACATTTTCCTTAACTTTTCTTTTAAACCCCATTTCCATCCCCCCTTTTACAGGTTCTGTCCCACCTGAAGCACGCTAGTCCCGCTCAACCCCCAGTGGGGTTAGTCCTCTGCAGTGTAACTCAGCACGGTCCACAGCCCTCACACTCCCTGCAGTATCGCCGCACGTCCTCCTTTTGTTTTCCCCAGTAGTAAACTCTACGGATGCGGCTTATTGTCTCTTCAGGCCCAAAATGACTGGATTCAGGGCCCACATGCACCGCCCTCAGTGCCAATTTTCGCAGGCAACTAGGTACAAGCCACTGGAACCCCGCGCTTCCGTGCCCCTTTCTCTTCAAAATCCCCTCATCTAGATGCAGGTCCGAAAACATGTTCCACAGTCCCTTCGTGGCACCGGAACACTTGTGGATCTCCTCCACAGGGGGCCGGCGTCCGTTCGCCACCCACGCGAGCACCGGACCGATGTCAGCGTCCTCCGCCTGCTTGCGTTTCCACTCATACACGTCGACATCCCAGATGACCCTGTCATCGTTGTCCAGCTCTTGCACTCGCTCGTCCTCCCGTCCTGCTCCCCCAGGGGGCGGCGTGTTGAGGACAGCAGGGCGAACACCATCGGCGTCGATCTCCACCTCGGCTTTCTGCAGTGCAGCCGTGGGGGGTGTGTAGCGGCTTGGTTGGGCCGTCTCCTCCGGCGTTGACCCCTCTCGCTCACCCGGGGGCACGAGTGCCGCTCCCCCGACTGTAACAGCATTGCAGGTGATGTCTCTCCCTTCCTTCTGGCTGTTCAACACAATCCCCATTATCCTGATTGTCTCGTCACTGATGGTGATCTCCGCCACTACTGGCTGGTATGCAGAGCAGCTAGCCTGGGCTGGCTCAAACGTCACTCTCCTGCCCAGAACAACCGGCTCTGCACTGCCCCGTTGCTCCGCTGCTTGTAGCTCAGGCTGCTCCACTGCTCCGCTACTCCGCTGCTCCTCTGCCTGTTGCTCCGGCTGCTCCCCCGGCTGTGTGTCTCTTCCAGCGTTCACACTCTTAGTGCAGTCTCTAGCTAAATGTTCAGGCGACTGGCAAGTCCAACAAAGTCTCACCTGTCCGCCGCCTGCACGTCTCTCCTCTCCCGCTGTTCTCCAGTCCCCGACAGCTTCTCGACACTCTCTGGCTATATGCCCCAATCCACCGCATGCCCAGCAGGCTCCCTGCTGTCCATGTCGTTGTCCCGCATACCCCGTCCGTCTCCCGGGACCGCCTCGGCACCACCTCGCCACGTGGCCCGGTTCTCCACAGGTCCAACACAGTCTATTTTGTGGCTCCTCCGGCCGTTCTCCACACTGCGCTCCCTCTGTGCTCAACTTGTCCACACGCTGCCCGACTTCCCGCAGCGCCATCCACAGCTTCACTGCCCAGGCAGGAATCGCCTCCGCCAGCCATCTGACCTCTCTCAACAAACGGGATTCCATGGCCGCCAGCGCCGAGCTGATCCCCGTCGTCAGCTCCTCTTTTCTCCCGTTCACCGATGGCCATTCTTCCTCGCGCACCATCACACGTGGTCTTAGCAGCTAGCAGTTAGCAGTTAGCACCCCTGGTAGCTAACTTACTAGCGCTAGGTCTTGAGCCCAAAAGCCGCACCGCACACAGTCTCTTTTGCCGTTCCTCCTCTCACCCTCTCCCTTCTCGGCCGTCGCAGAGGGTTATCGATCCCACTCCTAGACACCAATGTAACGGATCGGGCAGGGTTCGAATTGGACCATGGGTCCTGGGGGAGCCAAATTTTTTGAGGGGTTGGACGGGGGGGGGAGGGGGGGGGACTTGCCCCCCCCCCGAAATTTTCACTTTGAAGCAAATTAATTGATGCAATTTGGCAACATAACGGGTCTCAATATAAATAAACAAATGTATCATTTGCTCCTCTTTTAGAACGGTGCTTGCTGGGTTAAAGACCCTGTGAAAAACATTCTACTAGCCGTATTGGATGATCGAACTCATTTATTAATCAGAGTAAAGAAAAGCAGCAAGGGGACACACAGGCAACGTTTTTTCTGCTCAAAACACCCCTTCAAGAATCCTGTATAACCTATACAATCAATATGCTGTAAAATTAAATATTAATTAACAAAAAATATTTCTAGAATAATGTTTCTAAAATAAATACCTGTGGGTCTGTGCACAGCACTGTGTCTGTGGTGGGGGCGGGGTCCGCGGGGCCGTCTGGTGCTGCAGCAGGAGCGGCTACTGAAGCTTCGCTCTCTTCATCCAAGCTGTCATTATTATTGTCAACCGACGGCTCAGCACCTGAACTCTCCTCCGAGCTGTCATTGTGAACGTCCCATAGAGCCTCGCTCTCTTCTCCTGAGTCCGAGCTGATGTTTACATCAACCACCAGCGGCTCTCGTACCGGCTGCCTGTTAGGCAAACTCGCTGTAGACGTCCCTGGTGCGTTGCTGTGTGCTGCGGTTGACACAGCTGATCTCTCCCCCTCTGAGCTGACGCGAAGCACGGGTGCAGAATGTTCAACATTAGTTGTCGTTTTAGGTTTCTTGGCAAACCCAAATTGTGCGAGGCTAGGTTGATTTCGTTTAGACATTTTCGCCAATCGCCCAGGATGCCATCACGGTTTGTTTTTATTTTTTAAAGTTTCAAATACAGCCGGCAAGTAAAGACAAGTCAAACGTGCAAACTAGGTGAGGGATTTGACTGCAGCGCCGCCACGCATGGATGGCCCCAGCAGGAATAGAAATAATAAACATCGAAGTGTGAACGTTAATAAGCGATTTAGAGCAAAATAAAGACACAACTTTGACGTATTTGTAGTATTATTTATTTCAGTACAGAAAATCGAACTCTATAACCTGTCTGAAAAAGAAACAGCCAATATTTTAGAGCTCCCCCTACATTTCACAAAGCAGTCTTTCAGGGGAGCCAATGTCCTTCTTAGGGGAGCTCAGCTCCCCTTAGCTCCCCCCCAATTCGACCACTGGGATCGGGTATTCGTTACAGGAACCGGAGACTTGAAGTTGGTACAGGCTTTTATTCTTTGGCTTCACAACAGCTCCTAGCCGCTAGCTTCGCTGCTAGCTCTTCATGCAACCACTCCAACCCCCTCTCATGGTTAGACTGCCTTCTCCCCGGCCGCTGGTCACATATATCCCCTTCCCCCTAGGAACACACCCACACATATCAGTTCCTAGGTAAGCACACGGAAACCCCACAATACGTGTAACACCGATTCGCTACAATATGTATTAATACTTGTGTTTCGCCTGTCTCTTTACAATAGCGGCCAGCTGCAGCTGTTTTGCCCATTCTTTATTGTTTCATTTCTTTTGTTGTACTATTTCATTTTCTGTTGCACCACTGCCTGTTTTTAATTGTTACGTTCTGACTGCAGGTTGTCCCGGCCAGGAGTGGAGAAATTGTCCCATTGAGAGGGGCTGAGTGTGCGAATCCCCGTGTTCCTAGTTATCTGTGGGTTTGTGCTTTTGGTTTGCTGTGCTGTTTGTAGTGTACCCCCACCTAGTCTTAATTTGGGATCGCATTTTAGCTTTTAGCTCCCTCTCTGGGGACTCTTAACCCCTCCTCCTGGTCGTTGAGCAGCTCCCATTTAGAACTATCTAAATGTGTTTTTAATTTATAAACAACCAGCCTTTTAGCATGTTAACCTTTTAACTTGGACTTTGTGCATTAAATAAACATGTACCCTTGTTATACTTGGAACATCTTGCCTCTGCTCTTCATTTAAGGGTAAAACTGAACTTTGGTTGAACTCTTTGGGTGAAATTCCCAAGGTGGCATTGTCAATTTATGTAACTGGCTTCTTTGCATGGTTACAGATAGATAGATAGATATAGATAGATAGATAGATATATACTGTAGATAGATAGATGGCTGGATTATTTATTTATCCCTGGAGGGAAATCCTGGCGTTACAGCAACAGTAACATCAAAGACAGCAACACATGTCTTTGACAGGAGTATTAACCCTAACATACATGTCTTTGACAGGAGTATTAACCCTAACATACATGTATTTGACAGGAGTATTAACCCTAACATACATGTCTTTGACAGGAGTAGTAACCCTAACATACATGTATTTGACAGGAGTATTAACCCTAACATACAGTACATGTCTTTGACAAGAGTATTAACCCTAACATACATGTATTTGACAGGAGTATTAACCCTAACATACATGTCTTTGACAGGAGTATTAACCCTAACATACATGTCTTTGACAGGAGTATTAACCCTAACATACAGTACATGTCTTTGACAAGAGTATTAACCCTAACATACATGTCTTTGACAGGAGTATTAACCCTAACATACATGTCTTTGACAGGAGTACTAACCCTAACATACATGTCTTTGACAGGAGTATTAACTCTAACACACATGTCTTTGACAGGAGTATTAACTCTAACATACATGTCTTTGACAGGAGTAGTAACCCTAACATACATGTCTTTGACAGGATTATTAACCCTAACATACATGTCTTTGACAGGAGTATTAACTCTAACAGACATGTCTTTGACAGGAGTAGTAACCCTAACATACATGTCTTTGACAGGAGTATTGACCCTAACATACATGTCTTTGACAGGAGTAGTAACCCTAACATACATGTCTTTGACAGGAGTATTAACTCTAACATACATGTCTTTGACAGGAGTAGTAACCCTAACATACATGTCTTTGACAGGAGTATTAACCCTAACATACATGTCTTTGACAGGAGTAGTAACCCTAACATACATGTCTTTGACAGGAGTATTAACCCTAACATACATGTCTTTGACAGGAGTATTAACTCTAACATACATGTCTTTGACAGGAGTAGTAACCCTAACATACATGTCTTTGACAGGAGTATTAACCCTAACATACATGTCTTTGACAGGAGTAGTAACCCTAACATACATGTCTTTGACAGGAGTATTAACCCTAACATACATGTCTTTGACAGGAGTATTAACTCTAACATACATGTCTTTGACAGGAGTAGGAACCCTAACATACATGTCTTTGACAGGAGTATTAACCCTAACATACATGTCTTTGACAGGAGTAGTAACCCTAACATACATGTCTTTGACAGGAGTATTAACCCTAACATACATGTCTTTGACAGGAGTATTAACCCTAACATACATGTCTTTGACAGGAGTATTAACCCTAACATACATGTCTTTGACAGGAGTAGTAACCCTAACATACATGTCTTTGACAGGAGTATTAACCCTAACATACATGTCTTTGACAGGAGTAGTAACCCTAACATACATGTCTTTGACAGGAGTAGTAACCCTAACATACATGTCTTTGACAGGAGTAGTAACCCTAACATGCAGTACATGTCTTTGACAGGAGTAGTAACCCTAACATACATGTTGTAGGAGCCAATGAAAGGCTAATTGATTAATGATAATAATTTAGTTAAAAACAATTAATAACTGCTAATGATAATTTCATTGTATTTCATAAGTTTTATGTTGCTCTAAAATGCATAATTTAGTCATATATAAGATGATAAAAAGTTTCTATATTTTAGGCTTTTACATAAATGTGACGTCATTGCATAGGTCTAGCTCTGATTGGATGCTGCTTTGATCACAGGTTAGTTGGAGTCAGACTTTGATAGAAGCAACACAGTTTTTTGACCGTGCGCTTGACATGTAAACTTTGTGTTTTTTCAGTAAACATTCTAAAGGTGAAAGTTGTCTGTCTCGTCGTTCGCGTTGCAAATACTGAATTGTAGACTACTCCAACAAGTGGTACAGAAGAATAAAGGATTAAGAGAGAGTGCCACTACATTTTGTCAAAAAACTCGCTAGACGGAGCTTTCTGGAACATTCCTGGGCAACGTGGAGAGTTTCGCTATCACCTGCTCGTTAAGGACTTCAAAGGAAAAAGACGTGAGCTCACCCAAAGAAGCTGATGCAGAAACGGGTAAAGCCTAATCCTCTGAAGTGTTCGCCAGACAAGGTAACGAAAAATCTTGATATTCCACGTGCATGAGGATGTACTCTGCCAATGCAACTGAAGATAGCCTATTTGGGGAGTTACACTCCATGTAAAGCGGGCAGCGGATTTCTCTGTGTGCGCACATAATAAGCCTTGAAGTCAATCAGTGTGGAGTTTTGCATTTTTGAGAAGTTGTTTTGCACTCGTTTTTATGAAGAAAGGTGACTTTGAAACAAAGTGCTTTTAAACTTTTGCATGCAACTTGAGCACTCACTCTGCAAAATAAGATGGCTGATGAGGAGAAAAAATGTGTGGGGGAAGAGGATACAATGGAGCCCAGGACACGCAAGATGACAGATAAAGCACAAGAGGATAAATTGCAAAAGTGCATTGCAATGAGAAGACGAAAATTAGGAGCTTTAACAAGTAAAATAAAGGAAGTTGAGACCATGATGAGTGATGCTCAAAATTTACAAAATGTGAAAAATAAAATGGAAAATGATTTCGCTGTTTCCCTAAACGAGTTTAGCTGTCTCAACAACGAAGTTGCAAGTCTTTTCATGACTGAAGATGAAAGGATAATTGATCAAGACAACTGGTTCGAAGCTAAAATGGCATATATCAGAGAGTTTATGAAAACAACTAAACAATGGATTGCAGATGCACATAAGCAAGAACCCACACTGCAAAATATGCCTGAGCCCACACTGCAAAAAGAGGATGATGTGATCGATGTTGAAAAGGAAAGTAAAGCATGCACATTCATTCAAAAGGCAGATGCTGGACAAATAACAAATGATGTGACAGTTGACCCACAAGATGCCGTTAAACCAGATGACAGTATTTCACAGACTGGTGTCATTAATGTTGGACATGCCCGCCCACGTGGATCTCATGTAAGTCGTTCATCAACTACATCACGAGTTTCGTCAACACTTGTTAAACAAGAGGCGGAGCATGCAGCCTTGCTTGAACGTGCTGCAGCACAGAAGAAAATGCAACAGCTTGAGTTGGAAATGGCCAAGATTAAAGTTGCAAAAGAGGAACTCGAGTTGGAGACTGCAATAGCTGAAAGCAATGCAAAACTAAAAGTGCTCAAAGAGTACGAAGGATCGGAAGATGGTTCGAGTAGCCACTCCCTACTACAAAGGCTACGAGATGGGAAAGCGAAGCAGGAAGCGAAGCAGGAAGCCAACACTGTTTCGCATCCTCAACCAGTCAAAGCAACCTTTGACACACAACCACAAACGATGCGCGTCCAAGTGCCAAAAGTGGCTCAACAAGACTTTGGATATAACGATCAAGTTAACAGAGGAGACGACATGCTAAAAGTCATGCAAAATCAGAATGCAATCACTGAACTACTTGTAAAGCAACAGACGCAATCTCAGCTACCTACAAAGGATATCCCTGTGTTCAAGGGCGACGCACTGCAATACAAATCTTTCATCAGAGCGTTCGAGCACTCAATAGATCAGAAGACGGACAATGATCAGGACAAATTGTATTTTTTGGAACAATTTACTGCCGGTGAACCTCAGGAGCTAGTTCGCAGCTGTGCTCACATGCCGCCCAGCAAAGGCTACTATGAAGCTAAACGACTGCTTCATAAGCACTACGGGGATGAACTACGGATCGCCAGCGCGTACATTGATAAAGCCCTTAAATGGCCACAGATCAAGACCGATGACGGGAAGGCATTAAGTGCTTACGCAATGTTTTTGGTTGGATGTCGCAACACTATGGAAGACATAGAATTTTTAGAAGAGATGGACAACCCGACCAACCTACGAGCAGTGGTGTCTAAGCTGCCCTACAAAATTAAGGAGCGTTGGCGTGCTGCAGCCTACGATATCAAAGAACGAAGAGGCAGAAGAGCAAAGTTTGCCGATCTAGTGAGCTACATAGACCGCCAAGCTAACATAGTGATGGATCCCCTCTTTGGTAACATACCAGACAACCGCCCAACCACAATTGGAAAGACTGATCAAAAAGAAAGGTATTCTGTGAAGAGAGAGGTCCGTGGCAGCAGTTTCGCAAACCAACGTCTGTGCTGAAAACAAAGGACATCAAGGAACATATGTGAAGCCAGCAAACCCAAGCAAAACAGGGGTTGCCTTTGAGAAACCATGTTTGTATTGTCAGCAATCACACACTCTAGCTTCATGCAGCAAACTCAAAAATCAGCCACACAAGGAACGCGTGGAGTTCTTGAAGTCAAAGGGCTTATGCTTCGGATGCCTCACCGCAGGTCATCTCAGCAAGTTCTGTAAAAGCAGAATAGACTGTAAAGAATGTGGGTTAAAGCATCCAGACATTCTACACATGGTAAAAAAGGAAGTCTCACCTGAGAAGAATGATGGCGCAGCAAGCTTTGTCTCACCTGAAAAGAAGGATGGGGCTCACGGAAACGAAGTATCATGTGCCCAAGTTTCTATTATGCAAGAGTCCTGCAGCCTCACGGGGGCCGGAGAACCTGAATGTGTGCTGTCAATAGTACCGGTGAGGATTAAGTCAACCAAGAGCGACAAGTATGTGGAAACGTATGCTTTCATGGACCCGGGAAGCACAGCAACATTTTGCACAGAAGACCTGAGAAAGAAACTGAATGTTAAAGGGAAACCAACACAAATACTTCTCAGCACCATGGGTCAAGATAAACTTGGAGAACAGAAACTCATGAACAGTTATGCTATATCAGACCTGGAAGTGTGCGGACTGGAAGAAACCAAGTATATTGAGCTACCCAAAGCGTTCACTCACACCAACATATCTGTTCACACCGAGAACATACCAAAGCAGTCAGATATCCAGAAGTGGCCTTATCTCAGTGAAGTACGCCTGCCAGAAATAGAAGCGGATGTAGGCCTACTTATTGGAGCAAACTGCGCAAAAGCAATGGAGCCGTGGCACATCATCAACAGCCAAGACGGAGGCCCTTATGCGGTGAAAACTGCCATTGGCTGGGTTGTGAATGGGCCCATGAGGAAGGAACTGAATGACACAGAGAGCAAACTGCCTCAGTGTTCAGTGAACAGGATCTCTGTGATGGAAATCGAGAAGCTACTGGTCCAACAGTATAATGCTGATTTCCCAGAGCGTAACTACGACGACAAAGAAGAGATGTCTCAAGAAGACAAACACTTCATGCACTCTGTGCAGAAAACAACAGTTTTGGAGAACGGACATTACAGCATAGGATTGCCGCTCAAGAACGAGAAGCTCCAAATGCCTAATAACCGTTGTGTAGCGGAGCAGCGCATAGCCAGTTTGCACAGAAAGCTCAAGAAGAATCCTGAGTTCTTTGAAGATTACAAAGGCTTCATGGACAAAATCATTGACAAAGGCTACGCTGTCCAAGTTCCGCCAGACCAGCTGAAACGTGAAGACAACAGGGTGTTCTACATACCACACCACGGGGTGTATCACCCGAAAAAAGGAAAGTTACGAGTGGTCTTTGACTGCACAGCCTCGTATCAGGACCGGTCTCTGAACAGTGAGTTATTGCAAGGACCCGATCTGACCAACACGTTAGTTGGTGTCCTCTTAAGATTTCGTGAGGAGCCAATAGCCATGATGGCAGACATCGAGTCGATGTTTTATCAAGTGAAGGTCCCAGAAGACGATGCAGATCTACTCCGCTTTCTTTGGTGGCCCGACGGCAAGTTGGATGAGCCCATGGAGGAATTTAGAATGACGGTGCACCTCTTTGGGGCTACCTCATCCCCAAGTGTCGCTTCATATGCACTCAGACGAACCGCTGAGGACCACAAAGCCACTGCATCCCCCGAAGCTGTGCAAACAGTTTTACGCAACTTCTATGTAGATGATTGCTTGAAGAGCGTATCAACAGAAGATGATGCAGTGACCTTGGCTAATGATCTCCGCACCTTGTGTGCCAGAGGAGGTTTCACTCTAACAAAATGGATGAGCCATAGCAGAAAGGTGTTGATGTCCATCCCGGAAGTACACAGAGCCAGTGAAGTAAAAGATCTGGACTTAAGCCATGATGCTCTACCAGTCGAGAGGGCTCTCGGCATACGGTGGGATACCGAAAGAGATGCTTTCACCTACAGCACGAAGCTGCAAGACAAGCCAATGACCCGAAGGGGCATTTTATCCGT
This sequence comes from Poromitra crassiceps, assembly GCF_964638095.1. Lineage (NCBI taxonomy): Eukaryota > Metazoa > Chordata > Actinopteri > Beryciformes > Melamphaidae > Poromitra > Poromitra crassiceps. The sequence goes on along the minus strand of NC_139644.1, from coordinate 5,162,396 downwards.
CGTCAACTCCATCTATGACCCCCTCGGCTTCCTGGCTCCGGTCATATTGCGTGCTAAACTCCTGCTGAAAGAGCTTTGTAAAGCGCAACATGGTTGGGATGAGAACATTGATGAAAAACATGCTGATGATTGGAAAAGGTGGAAAGAAGATGTTACTCACCTTTCTGACTTCCACATGAACAGATGTTTAAAACCTTCAGACCTTGGAAGCACTGCCACAGCGAGGTTACATCATTTTTCGGATGCCTCAGAGTACGCATATGGTACTGTGTCATATCTGCTGCCAGAGAACAAGCAAGGCAAGAAACACTGTTCTTTCCTGATGGGGAAAGCAAGAGTAGCACCCCTCAAACATGTCACAATCCCCAGACTCGAATTGACAGCAGCAGTCGTTGCGGTGAAGATGGATAAGATGTTGCGTCAAGAACTTCAAGTACCACTGCAACAGTCTATCTTTTGGACAGACAGCACAACCGTGCTCAGGTACATTGACAATGACACTGCTCGTTTCAAAACCTTTGTTGCGAACAGAGTCACACTGATCCGAGAAGCCACCAAGCCATCTCAATGGAACTACGTTGGTACAGCAGAAAATCCTGCAGATCAAGCCAGCAGAGGTCTGAAGGCCAAGAATTTGGTGCAAGGAGGAGGATGGATCAATGGACCGAGCTTCTTGCTGAATGATGAATGTGATTGGCCGAAACAACCTGTGCAAAGGAAAGAAAGCCTTCAAGACGATCCGGAGGTCAAGAGCACCGTTGCAGTCAACACAATCAAAGTCGAAGATAACATGGAACCAATGAGTGAGTTGATCAGCTATTACTCAGACTGGCACAGACTGAAAAGGTCAGTGGCCTGGATTCTAAGGCTAAAGAAGACTCTGTGGCGACTGAAGGAGGAAAGAAAAGAGATCTCAAAAATAATCACTCAAACCGAAAAGGACCCTGAAAAGCAAGAGTCAAAGTTGGAACGCCATATGCAGAAATACAAAACAACAACAGAAAAGAAACCACTTACCTTGGATGATCTGGTCACCGCAGAGTCAGAGATAATCCACTTCAGCCAAAGACAGCAGTTTGGAGAAGAAATCAAAGCTCTGCAGAAAGACAAACAAGTTAGTCGCAACAGTCAGCTGTTCAAACTGGACCCGATTCTTCGAGATGGCACTTTGAGAGTTGGCGGAAGACTCAACAAGTCGGCGATGCCAGAGAATGTCAAACATCCGGCAATACTCTCTAAGCACAGCAGAGTTGCCACACTGATCTTGAGAGACATACATCAAAGAACAGGACACTGTGGACGGAGTTATGTCTTGTCACAACTGAGATGCAAGTATTGGATCCCACAAGCCAATTCTGCTGTCCGGAAGCTAATCAACAAGTGTGCAGTGTGCCGCAGGATCAGTGGAAGGGTTGGAGAGCAAAAGATGGCGAACCTACCCGAAGATCGCCTCTTGCCCGACAAACCTCCTTTTACGAATACCGGCGTTGATTATTTCGGCCCGTTTGACGTTAAGCGGGGCCGGAGTACAGTCAAGAGATACGGCGTGCTGTTCACCTGCCTCACCCTCAGAGCCGTACACATTGAAGTCGCAGACAGCCTCGACACAGACTCCTGCATCAATGCGATTCGCCGTTTCGTATGCAGACGAGGTCAAGTCTCCATCATGCGCTCTGACAACGGGACTAACTTTGTGGGCGCTGAAAGGGAGATGAGAGAAGCGATTCAACACCTGGATAATGACAAGATTGAAAGAGTCTTGCAACCAAAGGGAATAAAATGGATATTTAACAGCCCAGCCGCTTCCCACCAAGGCGGGATTTGGGAAAGACAAATTCGAACAGTGCGGAGGATCCTCAATTCTCTGTTGAAAGAGCAAGCTGTGAATGATGATTGCCTTCAAACAATAATGTGTGAGGCCGAGAGTATCATCAATGGCAGGCCGCTCACAAGTGTCTCGGATGATGTGAATGACCTCGAGCCTCTGACGCCCAATCATTTATTGCTACTGAGGACTCAACCCAGCATGCCTCCAGGCATCTTCAGTAAAGACGACACATACACAAGAAAGCGATGGAAGCAAGTCCAATATCTGGCGGACTTATTCTGGACCAGATGGACACACGAGTATCTCCCACTCCTCCAAGAACGCCAGAAGTGGTCAAGGCCACGAAGAAACTTCACAGCTGGAGATGTTGTGCTCCTAGTGGACAGTTCTTCTCCTCGCAATTCCTGGCTCATGGGGAGAGTAGTTGAGACTTTACCGGACTCGAGTGGAACCGTACGAAGGGTGAAGATAAAAACCAAGACCAGCATCCTGGAAAGGCCTGTTAACAAACTGTGCCTGTTGGAGGAGGCAGCTTCAGGAGAGAAGACTGAGTGAGAAGATTTGAGAAAAAGAGGACTCACTAGTTCATGGACATTTTTGAAGTATCTTGGATGTTAATATCTTAGTTTGTAATTGCTTAGTCCTCCTGCCTAACCAATTAGGGGCCGGGTAATGTAGGAGCCAATGAAAGGCTAATTGATTAATGATAATAATTTAGTTAAAAACAATTAATAACTGCTAATGATAATTTCATTGTATTTCATAAGTTTTATGTTGCTCTAAAATGCATAATTTAGTCATATATAAGATGATAAAAAGTTTCTATATTTTAGGCTTTTACATAAATGTGACGTCATTGCATAGGTCTAGCTCTGATTGGATGCTGCTTTGATCACAGGTTAGTTGGAGTCAGACTTTGATAGAAGCAACACAGTTTTTTGACCGTGCGCTTGACATGTAAACTTTGTGTTTTTTCAGTAAACATTCTAAAGGTGAAAGTTGTCTGTCTCGTCGTTCGCGTTGCAAATACTGAATTGTAGACTACTCCAACAAGTGGTACAGAAGAATAAAGGGTAACACTTTACAATAACGTACACAAATCCTATAGTAGTTACTGATAAACTAACCATTAACTAATCGCCAGTTAATCATTCGCTAATGAAAAATTTGGCATTAGTTTATCACTAGTTAATCATAGTTAATGAGTAGGTAGTCATTAGTTAATGATTAGTATCTAATTTCCTGAGTAGAGTAGTTAATCAGTACCTAATGATTACTAAATTTCAGCTCGTGAATAGAGTAGTTAATCATTACTTAATGATTCCAAAATGTCAGTGCGTGAATGTATTAGTTAATCATTAGTTAATCATTAGTTAATCTTTTTGTGTACCCTATTGTAAAGTGGTGCATCATACTCAGTAGTTTATGAATACTGAATCATTACCTGCCCATTAGTTACTCTTTTCGCACCCTAATATAAAGTGAAAGATATCCTTATCAAATAAACACTCCCTCCAGGTGAGATTCGAACCCTGAACCCCAAGATTGTTAAATTGTAAGTCTGGTTCTCTACCATCTGAGCTAACCAGCCTGTTGCTTGTTCGAGCCATACTATTGAATGTAGAGCCTGAGACCAAGTATTATAGTTTAAAGGTATATTCCACCCAAATACTACTTTCTGTCCAAGTACTTACAAGTACTTAGACATAAGTAGTATTTGGCTGAAACATACCTAAGTACTTGGACATGAAGTAGTATTTGGATGGAATATACCTTTAAAACTATAAGTATTTGGAGAGAAGGTAGTATTTGGGTGGAATATATCTTAAAAACTATAAGTACTTGAACAGAAAGTAGTATGTGGATAGGACATAATACTTAGTCTCTGACTCTACAGACCTATAGTATGGCTCTACCAAGTAACAGGCTGGTTAGCTCAGATGGTAGAGAACCAGACTTACAATTTAACAGTCTTGGGGTTCAGAGTTCGAATCTCACCTGGAGGGAGTGTTTATTTGATAAGGATATCTTTCACTTTATATTAGGGTGCGAAAAGAGTAACTAATGGACAGGTAATGATTCAGTATTCATAAACTACTGAGTATGATGCACCACTTTACAATAGGGTACACAAAAAGATTAACTAATGATTAACTAATACATTCACGCACTGACATTTTGGAATCATTAAGTAATGATTAACTACTCTATTCACGAGCTGAAATTTAGTAATCATTAGGTACTGATTAACTACTCTACTCAGGAAATTAGATACTAATCATTAACTAATGACTACCTACTCATTAACTATGATTAACTAGTGATAAACTAATGCCAAATTTTTCATTAGCGAATGATTAACTGGCGATTAGTTAATGGTTAGTTTATCAGTAACTACTATAGGATTTGTGTACGTTATTGTAAAGTGTTACCGAATAAAGGATTAAGAGAGAGTGCCACTACACATGTCTTTGACAGGAGTATTAACCCTAACATACATGTCTTTGACAGGAGTAGTAACCCTAACATACATGTCTTTGACAGGAGTAGTAACCCTAACATACATGTCTTTGACAGGAGTAGTAACCCTAACATACATGTCTTTGACAGTAACATGCACTAAGCCTAACAGAAACAAGCAAGGTGTCTACAAAGCAGACTTGGGGATACATGCAGAGAACCCATGTACATGTTCACAAATAGTACACATATACACAACAATATATATAATATGAATTGAAGAGTATTCTACTCCATAACTAAGCACACGTGTTCGACAACAGCCTGTGACAGCCACATTCAGGGTAGTGTGGCTGTGAGCTCAGAATACAGTAGAGTAGAATACTCTTCAGTTCATTTCATATTATATATATTGTTGTGTAAATGTGTACTATTTGTGAACATGTACATGGGTTCGCTGCATGTATCCCCAAGTCTGCTTATAGACACCTTGCTTGTTTCTGTTAGGCTTAGTGCCCTGATTGATGTGCTGCCCCCCAGGCATGATAGACTCCTCCCTGTGGCTACCAGCCTACTTAAGCCTGTTACAAGCAGCTGAAACTATGGCTGACGATGGTCTGAAGACCCAAACGTTCCTTTTTCTGTTTGTATCACTTGTCGCTTTTTTTGCACTATGGTGAATTAAAGCCGGATTTTTTGCATCCGTATGCCTCATTTTTTGAAAGTGAGCGAGCCCTCTTCACTCTTTGTTTGGACCTGGCCTCATGCACCTTTAGGAAGCAGTTGTAAGCCTGAGTCTTAAAGAGCGCAAACTTCCTCTGCTACTATTGACTACAATGAGATACTGTGCAGTGATGATGTCACAGCAGTGATGTCACAATGAGATACTGTGCAGTGATGATGTCACAGCAGTGATGTCACAATGAGATACTGTGCAGTGTCCAGTGTGATGGAATTGCCTTTGACCTTCTGATCTCATTTTGCTTTTCTTTCTGTTTTGTTTTCAGAATCAGAATCACTTTTACTGCCACAGCATGTAATCAGATTACATAGGAAGCATGTAATCAGATTACATAGGAAGTTGACTTTAGTGTAAGTATGCAACGTAGTGGTCACATCAATAGTCGGAAGACAAAGAAATACAGGAAGACAAAATCACAAAAATATCAAAGTGTGCAATCCAATATAATATACAACCCCCCCCCCCTTACAGAAAAAACACATGAGGTTCACACGTGTCCACATGTGGATGAAACATGTGGACACGTTAAATTCCACATGTGAAAACATGTGGAACACATGTGAAACCCATGGGAAGCGTTTGGTTTTGGAACATTTTCACATGTGATCACATGCGATTTTGCACATGTGAAGTTCATGTGGTTTTTCTGTAAGGGCCCCCCAACCCCAAATCAGAAAGCCCTGAGTGATGTCGTTTCTCTTGCATTTATGTTTCTTGTGCATGTTCGCATTCATCTCCTCTTTTATTATGTACAGCACCCGGTGTTTTCAAAAGTGCAATTTAGTCCATCAAAAGTGAACGTCTGTTGAACAGACAGAGGATCTCCAGTGCTGCACAAAACTGCTGCTATTATTATAGGAGTTATGGGGGGATGGGGGGGGGGAGACACTGCAGCTGCATGAGACTTGTAAGGGAATAACATGGTACTGGAGAGTGGAGATGATGATGTATGAAGGCAGGCCTGTGAAAGACGCGTCACAGCAGCAGTGAGGCTGATGTTGAGGGTGAAAAATGTGTTTGAGGAAAAAGCTTATCTGAGCATCATGCCGACAGCTCCGTGCCCCCAGTCCTCCTTCATAAATCAGTGCACAGAGTCCTGGTTCACTCCCACTCTCAGGAGAGACAGCCCTGAATACAGGAAGACAGCATACTGTACCAGAGACATCTAACACAGCTGGACAGGCTCTTCTTTCCTTCACTTTGTCTCTCATTTTCTCCCCAGTTGTACTTGGCCAATTCCCCCTGCTGTCCCGGTCGTTTGCTCCGCCGCCTCTGCCGATTTGGGGAGAGCCATAGACTAGCACATGCTCCCTCTGATACACGTGCAGTGGCCAGCCGCTTCTTTTCACATGACCGTGAGGAGTTTCACCGGCAGGACGTAGTGAATGGGAGATTCATGCTATTCCCACAATTTCCCCTTACCCCCCCAACACAGGCGCCCAGACTGACCAGAGGAGGCGCTAGTGCAACGACCAGGACGCGCGTACGCTTTTCCCAATCCACTTTCCATGAAAGCACACGTCACTTCTCGCTCGCACGTCAGCCGGCAAGCTTGGAAAATACTTTGGAAAGATGAGCGAAGATCGCCCGTTATGCAGCAGGGAGGATATATACACTTTATGCATAATATGACACATGAATTAAGCGGATATATCACTTTATGCAGATAATATGACATTATTTAAGTAATAAAACAGATGAATGTTTTTTCTTGGCTTTTAAAAGTAATCATCTCTGATTCTATAGTAGTATTATATTGGGGGCTGCAGTGTCACATTTAAACATTTTTTATTTGATGTCATGGAGAAGGACTACACTACCCACAATTCAAAAGTGTAAGGTCACCTGTGATTGGTGGACTACGCTGGGCCCTGCAATCATTTCACTAAATGAGTGAAATATCTCTGGGTACTACTACTAACAGTAACTAATAAAGCATTTTAGGATTTCCTCTTAGTTTTGATGGTTTGGGTCATAACATATTTGAAACAATTTCAAAGTCAAGTAACGACAGTCCTTTGCCATTTTGCTACTGAAGCTGTTTAACAATGTCTTTGTCCATGATCTCCTGGTCTGAAGGTTGTTGATGTTTCTCCTCTTTTCCTCTGCTGTCCTTCATGCTGGGTCTGTGAGCCAGAGACACCAGCTCCTTCTGGATCCTCTGCTCTCTCTGACGCCTCAGCAGAGCCAGGATCTCCCTCCTCTGGTCAGCCATGGCCAGGTACCTATGGCAAGCCATTTGAACATTTAGATATCAATCAACAGTGTCATGATTAGCCTACATTGTGACTAGTCAGAATTTTCATTCAAGATATCTATAACATCATTCTGACTAGTCAAAACGACAGTAGGAAATATCTGTAATTTAATTCCTCTTACTTAAACAGACCCTTTTCACAGCAGCCATTTTGAGGCAGGTGTAACCAATCTTATTACTACATTCATGTTGGACAATTGCTCATAGTCAGGTGCAGCTTTAGTAGCCTACCTGATTTGAGAGATGGATGTTGACGTTCTGGACAAAAGCACCAAATTGTCCACAAATATTGGTAGGAGCCACTTCAGCAAATGCATTATGCCGGCCATCTTGGATTTTCAAATTGGCCGCAATGTAAAAACCTATATCTACCAATATCTCAGCTTCTAAGCCACTTAGGTTCACTTAGGATCAGTTAGGATCACTTATGGTGTCGAAACATACTTTCATGGTCAAGGAATACAACTATACAATTTAAAAATACATTCCTTTTTTAACTCATTCACTGCCAACAACGTATGAACACGTTTTCAGAATCCAGCTGTTCCCTGCCAACAACGTGTTTACACGTTTTTGGCATCGATTTTTTTTTTTTGACGGTGGGTTGTGCATCTAAGCCTTTTACATCTCTTATATAATTATTGGAGCCACCGAACGTTTACAACCCATTCCACCGACCCACTAAGTGGCAACAGTGCTCTCCTTGCTAGAGGAAGGAAAGCATTTTTTTAACTTGTCAAGCCATTCTCAGCCCAGCCATTCTCCTTTTCGCGCTGATTGCTGGCGATGCGGGATTGCAAATTTACATAATAGATTCAGCCGATCTACTATGATCGGGTGATAGATTACAGGTGGACGAACACACTTTGAAACACGCAGCATAAATATGACCAGAATCGCAAAAGCTTCTCTCAACCAAAACTCCAAACGAGTGAGTCCATCCCGACTTCCTCAAACAGCGGCTGTGCAGACAGGCACAGGAGAGCAGCAAAGCACTGACTGGTGACAAGCTTGTCCGCCCACGGAGGGCGGAGTTGAAGCAACTCGAGAGGGAGGGAGAGAGAGAGAGAGAGAGAGAGAGAGAGAGAGAGAGAGGGAGGGAGAGCGAGAGGGAGGGAGAGAGAGAGAGAGAGCGAGAGGGGGAGGGAGAGAGAGAGAGAGAGAGCCAAAAATGAATGGTTAAAGTGACAGTTCCATCCAATTTCACAAAAAGCCGTTTATCTCTGAATATTCTTTTTCACGCTAAAACCATGCTGTATTCAACTGCTAATGCTTACATAACTACTAACTCTACAAACTAACTCTTTTAGACAGAGAAAGTACACATTCTATTAGTACTTTTGAGATATTGTATGTTCACAAACTCCAAGCTGAAACGAATCCTCGGCTCTTATAAAATGAGCCATAATCCTCAAAAAACGGCTTGGCAGAAGCTATCTACAGCAAAAAAAAACGTCTGGCAGTCAATGTGTTAATGAACATGAATAATAAATTCTACATACAATTGGAAAAAATAATAAATTTGTATACTGTAGCCCAGTCATTGAAAACACTGCCTATAATAACCATTAGGCCACTTCTCACAGGGACAACTGCAGAGTTCAGTACACTTCCAACATGAGCACCTCGTGCCACATCCACGTTCAGTCCTGCAGCTACATCTGACCAGCGCCTTGCAGCCTTGGAGGCCACAGCCAACATGTTCCACACAGGAACCCATGACTGGTTGTCCTCGTCAAGAGTCCAGCCACAACCCTCTGGAGTAGGTGTGTGTGTGTGTGTGACAACCAGATATGGGCTGATGGGCTTACTGGAAAGAGCGTGACTCGAACTGGTCGAATTGGTCATTCATTCGCAAACATAGTAGCTAACGAATGTAGCTAAGAGCTAGCTAACGCCAGAGCGGCTAATGCTAGCTATTTACCGGTATATCAGTATTTATATCAGCCATGCATGATGTATGACTATAGCGTTCCATTGAGTCATACATCATCATCACCCAGCAACAGCTTTTATTTATTTTACTTTGAGCACAAAATGAGGTTATTTGTGGGGACCTGAGTGGCGCCACGCTCAGACAGGATCCGTCCTTCACACCTGCATTCTTTTGGGTCTTGGATGATTCAGTTGCTATGGCGATGACAGGGAGGAGACTGCACTGTCTGTGCCCCGTGTGCACGTCTGCCTGTAATGTGGAACGCACAGCAGCGCTGAGGCACAGGCAGCAGCAGCTTTCTGTGTTCTATGGAGAGAGAGAGCGTAGCTGGCAAGCCTCAAAGCAGAGACTCGCCCACTGGCTCTGTCAAGGTAGTTCACAGGCTGATGTGTTGTTGGCGGGCAAGGATGTCATCAATGATGTCACTTGAGCAACTGTTTTCGCTGTCAGTCAAATTTATTTCTTCCTCTGTTTGGAGCCTCTGGAGTGAGACTCAGCCCTGGAGTGAGACTCAGCCCTGGAGGCTGAGTTGAAGCGCAGGGTTTGAGGGCGCACTAGCAGGGCAGCACCGGTGGACACACGATGCCCTCCCTCTGACGCAGTTGACTCAGGACCATGTTTTGCATGTGCCCCCCTCAGTCTCGTACTGGACTTCAATGGACTCTTCTGGACTTTGGGCGTGTGGTTGTGTTGTTTCTCTACAGGTGTGCTGGGCAGAGGGAGGCTCTGTGTCTGCTCAGGTGAGCTTTCCTCCTGAGGACCTACATGATGTTGTGCCCTCTCCAGCAGTCTCGTGAGGCTGCCGTGCAGCGTGGTGTTCTCCTGCTCCAGGACCCTGATTCGGATGCAGTTTGCCTGCATCTTCTGCTCCATATGCAGAAGCACATTGCCTGCACTTTGGGTTTGGACCTGAACAAAGGAGCTGAGCTCTGGGAAAGCCACCAGCAGCTTCTCCCTCTGGCTACAATCTTGGACCTCCTCCCTCAGCTGCGCCATGCTGTCCTTCAGCTCGCCTACGTGAGCCTCTAGTTTCCGCTTCTCCCGTTGGAGCTCAGAACACAGCGCCTGCTGCTGGCCGGACTGTGACAGCAGTTGTTGCTTCTCCTCTGACATGTGCTTCAGCTGATCCTGCAGGTCGCTCTGTCTCTCCTTTCTCTCTGCCAGCTGCCTCTGTAGCTCCTCGCACTCTTGGTCAAGAGCGTCCACTCTCTCTAACAAAGATCTCTGCTTGGCCTGCGTTGATTCTTCCTGACGACAAGCGCTGTGGTACTTGGTGCTCTCGTTGACAAGGAGGAGTTGTGTTTCGGAGATCAGACTCTCTAACTGCTGGTTCCTTTGCTCTAGTTTACGCCGGGCGTCTTCCTCTATCTGCAGGGTCTTCACTTTCTCCTGCAGCTCATTCCTCTCACACTCGAGTGCACTGAATCTTTCATGTTGTACAGTCAGTTCTTCCTTTAGTCTGTAGGCGCTCTCCTCCAAGGACAAAGTTCCTTTTTGGAGTTGCTGCTGCTCCTCTTGTAGCCTTTGCTCTCTTTCTTTTCCAGACCTCTGCGTCCCCTGCAGTGTCTGCTCCAGCCGGAGAACGCTGGCCTGGTGCTTTGCCGTTTCTCTCTTCAGCTGCTTCTGTGCTCTTGCCATCTGAGTCCTGCACCCGTCCCGCTCTGCTTCTGCTGCCGCGAGTCTCTCTCTGAGAGGCCGTACCGTCGCACGCACCTCCTGTAGATGCTTCCCCAGCCGGCCCATGTCCCTGCGCTGTTCTCTGGACCACTGAGCCACGTCGCCTGCTGTCAGGTGGCCCAGCTCCAGAGCTTCCTCCACAGCTACCTGGAGCTGCTGCAGAGACGAGGGCAGGCCCTCACTCTGACACAGCTCTACTAGAGCGTCTCCTGTTTGCTTCAAGATGGACTGCACTTGATTACAGGCATCACAGGGGACGAGGGACAATTGCACCGTCTGGGAACTCACGTTACGGGTGTCTGTGGAAATAGGTGTGGGGAAACGCGGCAGACGGCAGGTGGGACCGGTTGGTTGTACAAAATTGCCATCATTCTGTGGCACAAACTTAAAGGAGCTGGGTGAAGACAAGGCAGATGAGCAAGGTCTGCTCAGGTCGCTCCTCGAGCTCATGAGGGGGGAGGCAGATGACACTGTTGCCGTTTCATCACCGTCACATTTCTTTGCTGTTGGCGCTTTTTGGACGTCTCTGAAGGTGTCCTTCAGTTCAACTAAATGACTCCAGTAGTGTCGGACCACAAGGCCAACTGACACACATCCTGTCTGCTGGCTGTGGTCTCTCCTGTGCCCATCACTCCTCAGCTGCTCAGTAAAAGCACTGAAACTTTGCATAAGAAGCAGTAGTCTGTCAATCACCAGCTCCACTAAGATAATGTGCGAATGCCGATTGAATTCATCCTCCCCATCCACAAAGTCATACTGTTCCAGCAGCGACGCCAAGTCTAGATCACAGGAAAGCTTGTCCGGGAACTTCCAGGAGGGGAAGCGGACTGGGCCGGTTCTGGAGAACACGTCCAGCACGGCTCCCTGAAGGTCCACCAGATCTTTTCTGAGACTTTCAACACAATCCTGATGACCTAAGAGCTGACTCATATCTGACAAGCTCGGTTATCTGTTTTCTTACTGGATCCACAGTAGAAGTGAACTGATGTAGCGTTAGCTTCTGGATGACTTGTTGACACCACGTGTCCATAGCAGCAACGCCAGAAAGCCGAGCAACAGGGTTGTTCAGCATGACGCACATCGGTGATGTTGCTCCGATGCATGTGGGGCAGCACCGAATGGTGACCTGGTCCATGTTGTTGCAACTAGTTCAGGGTTCATTGGCTGGGCTGTGAGAAAACCTCAGCAGGGAAGGATTTATAACATCAATGATGACATCACAGATGGCATCGCTCACTGATGACATCACAATTGTGATGATCACTGATGACATCAATCACTGATGAATCACTGATGACATCACATTTGCTCGAGTGACATCACTGATGACATCACTCACTGAGTGACAGCATGTCCTATCATTAAACATTATGACATACAAATATGCATGATAACAGGATGATATTATGACATAACATTATGACATAACATCTACATAATAAAGTTGAAGCTGTCTGTCCCTCTGTCTGTCCATCTGTGTGTCGCCTACGTATCTGCAACTGAATTGTCAATCACAATAGACTATTGTGACTTCAGATATATCATTCTTCCGAGGACAAATGACGTTACTTTTGCCATAAGTGTGTGTCGGGTTTCTCATGACAGATATCGACAATTCAGTTGCAGATATGTACAGTACTATAAGCCTTTCTGCAATGTGAATTGTGGATATCGGCAAATAAATTATGATGACTAAGACTATTCCTAAATCCAGTTTGACATCTATGTCATTTTGACTAGTCAAAATTCCATTTCAACTCATTCTTACTTGTCAAAACTGAATATTTAAGATATCTAAAGTGGGACAAAGTACCCTAGATATCTTGAATTGAGGGGAATTAAAGATATATTGAGCTGGAATTATGACTAGGCGGATTTCAGATATCTATTCACATTGCAGATAGGCTATCTGCAACTGAATTGTTAATTATAGATAGTGAGATTTATTTATTTATTATTATAATTATTTTTAGATAGTGAGAAATAGGCTACACATGAATGGCAAAAGTGACATCATTTGTGGCTAGGAAGAATTCGATAGTGGATATCGGAACCTTCTTTATGGCTATAATAAACGGTGGCCTGCCTCTGCCTCTCCTCCTGTCTGTGCCGGGGGGGCGGAGCTGGGGGGGAGGCTGTGGCTCTGGCTGGAGCGGCTCTGGGGCGGCGGTGCGCCCGGGCCACCGGCAGCCTCTGGCGGATGTCCGCGGACACCAGGCGGGACTCGAGCGGCGGCTGGAGGCACAGGGAGCTCCACAGCTGCTTGGCGTGGGACACGTCCTCCGCACAGGAGCCCTCAAACACCAGCACGTCCTGCTCTGTCTGCCACTCTGCACGCTGTTCGCCCGACATCGCCTCCGACTAGATGTTGTATGAGAAAATAAGTAAAATAGAAAGAATTGAAGTTGACTATTATTATGTGAAAAATGAAAACGAAATGAAACACGAAGTGCACCTCCGCGCGTTGATGTTAAGTCAGTCACCATGGAAACGAGACCAGTGTAAAGAAGCAGCGTTTCCGGTCGTTCCTTTCAAAATTAAAATCCGAATTAGCGAACACGCTATGGAATGGGTTTTATTTTGAAGGCAAACTCGCCGGATGTCTGGTGTGAGCTTGACCAGCTTGACGGAGGTTAGTGAAGTGTTGCGCTGTCACACTGTATTCAGAAACACAACTACTCTCGTGTCGTGTTGTAACTTTAGCGTCAGTAGGCAACTTGCCAACTTACGTAGTTCAGTAACACACCTTCGGTGTGTGATGCAAAGAGAAAACTAACGTTACATCGACAAGAAATGTAAGTTTGACGTGAACCAAAACAAAACTGGCGACCTGGACAGCGCAGACATGATGACAAACTCAACGCTGTGTACGGTAGGCTAATATACCACGGTGTGGATACGTGCGGGCTACCTAGCTAGAAGGAAGGAAGAGGCAGATTCCATACATGTTTCCCAACTAAATGTGTGCAGTCGTTGATTTGCTAGAGTTCATTTGACTCGCCATGCGCCCTGCGTAAAGTTTCTATCATGTTTTATACTCATTGGAGACCTGCAACAGCAAATAATGCGCTACCAGCTTCTCAAGGTGTGTGGGGGGGTGGGGGGGGCGTTCCTTGGGGGTCCCCAGCAAAAAGGGGAATACTTATTTTCACTCCTTCCATAAGTAACGACAACATGTAGGCTATGACTATTTTGGTCATGGCACACTTGGCACACTGTATAAAACATCTAAAAGCACAACTCTTATCAGGGGACCCTGTGTGACACAATCTTATTTATTGGGTTGTCTGTGGTCTCATAAGTTTGAGAACCACTGGGCTAGACTATCCTCTGAAGTGTGCAAGCGAGGCTTCTCCGTGCATCTCCCATGGGTTTCAGTAGAACTGGCCGTCACAGAGCGTTTAGATCTTAAGATGTAATAACTCTTTCTTCCTTATAGGTTCCTTGGGCTGGCTTGCCTCCACCTCCATCTTCAGCTCGTGCACCGTGCTCTTGCCAACTTTGGTCACCAAGGAGACGAGCCGAGGCGGGGAGCACGCGCTCCGCTCCTCCCCCAGGTGTCGCACTCCGCCGGGCGGGTTTAAATAGCGTGGAGGAGGAAGGATGGGTCGTCGTCATCATCACTTCACCTGCCTGATCTCACACTCAGCACCTCAGCCTGGACTCCAGCAGCACAGAGGACTATCATCAGCACAGAACAGCACAGCACAGCACAGTGAGTATGGAAGCCTTTCTGTTTCTTTCAGACAGCTTCATGACACATACAGACTGAACAGCTTTGATCATGGGACCATGGGGAGCAGTTTCCATGCAATTACATTTTAATTAAACTCGTTACAGTCTGTTATGATTTCACCATGCAAAGTAACTTTCCACCAAGTTCAGGGGAAACTTATCAATATAGCTGGATAGTCTTCACCACTAGATATGTTAGTAATAGTAACAACATTAGGCTACACAAATTGCCCTTTGGGGACAAATAATAAAATGAACTTGAAGTTGAACTTGAAGTTGAACTTGAAGTTCAGTGTGAGTGTTCGCTGTAACACACAGCAGCACCCTGTGTTGTTTTGAAAAGGTCCCAAACCACAAAAATGGATATGATCAAACAAAAAATGCCAATCGCCCGTTGCATCTTACAGAATCAATTGAAAATTCTTGGCAACAGGCGATGTGGTATTTTATTCAACCCGAGGGCCAAATTATTGCAGTTTTTAAGCTGCGATGGAGTCTGTTTGGCGACCTGCTGACCCCATTCATACTAAACATACACATGTCCAGTAAATGTGAGCTTCTCCTCCGTGACAGAAAGTAGATATTGATTTGTGTCAGTATGCTTTGTTCGGCCCGTGTCACACATGGACGGCCCTTGTGACAGGTCATCATGTTGGTATAAACGGTAAGCTTGGCTGGACACAGCAGCTGCACCTTATAAGGTCGCAGGATGGCTGCTGAGACCCGAGCATCCCTGCGTGGGCTAGCGGGGCTACTGAGAGAGAGCGAGGTAGCCAAACATGGGCATTCCAGCGTGGCACCTGAGCGGTTTGATTCCTGCACTTGTTATCTGCTGCCTGCTGCTTTACATCTTTTATTGCGAGCTGTTGAATGGGAGCCGCTCACGGCAGACAGCAGCACCGCCCTCAGCAGACAGCACTCAGCAGACAGCACCGCCCTGCTCTGACCTGCAGCCAGAGGCAGAGGCCGGCACAAGGCAGTAAGTAGCTCAATGCAAAGCTATAGGGAAATGACTCCATGCTGTGACGCCTTATCAGCTGCTAATCTGTCGCTCAGCTCTCTAAACCCAAATTAAATGAGCTCTGTACAATCCAGATGTAATGACAGCGGGTAAGAGAGGGAGGGAGAGGGAGGGAGGGAGGGAGGGAGGGAGATGGAGAGGGAGAGGGAGAGGGAGGGAGGGAGAGAGAGGGAGAGGGAGGGAGGGAGGGAGGGAGGGAGAGGGAGGGAGAGAGGGAGAGAGGGAGAGGGAGGGAGGGGGAGAGGCAGATGGAGAGGGAGGGAGGGAGATATGGGGGGAGAGAGAGAGAGAGAGACTATGTGATAAACTGTTTCTGATGGTCTTTTCGCCTCACCAGTTGTGTGTTTTCTGTGTGTTGAGACATAAGGAAAGGCGTGTGTGTGTGTGTGTGTGTGTGTGTGTGTGTGTGTGTGTGTGTGTGTGTGTGTGTGTGTGTGTCTGTGTCTCTCTGTGTGTGTGTGTGTGTGTGTGTGTTTGTGTGTGTGTGTGTGTGTTCAAATGTACAGTACCTGTATTTCCTATATTAGATGTTTACTGAGAAAGGACTCTGCCAACTGGAGCTCGACAGAGATCGATAAAGTTATTGCGATCCATATTAGGCATAGACCAATTATCAGCCTGGGCGATTATCAAGGCTGATAATCAGCATTTTTATGATTATTAGTATCAGCATTTTTTGGACTGATTGATGACATAATAAATTAATATGGAAAAAAGTGCTACTTTGGCTCTGATGCAGCTGGCAGCTACCACTTTCTGCTCTCGAGCAATGTCCCGCCCACAGCGCAATCTGATTGGCCTGGGAACCTGACCAAGCATGGTTTATTTGCTCAGGCAGATGTGTCTGGCCGCCCTCCTGTTCAGATACATTTCCACCCGGCCTGAAAACGGCCGGGCCAATCAGAGGCCCCTTATTACACAGCTTTGTACTACTCATCTGATTGGTCAATTGCGGCGTTCTACCTCTGTTATTTCTGTATAGCAAACCGCTGCTAGCGGACCGTTTGCTATGAACACAGTTCTAATGCACATTCAACATCCGGGTCAAAAAATGTACTTCCGTCAAAGCACCACTAGGTGTCCCTCTTTTACTGTCTATTGTCCCTACTCAACAGGCTACAAACATAATGCCTTGGCTTGCTGTAACAGCTGATATCATGGCGGTTGAGATACATCCATCTGCAGTGCCGGAGCGCCATCGCCCCGCCCACCGTGTACGTTCTCAGACCTGGAAGTGTACGCGTACAGACCCCAGACCTACTCCTTACAAAATAAAAGACTAAATATTTTTCTTTTTAAATCGGCATAGGTATATTATATGCCTGTGTGCATTAGTGTCTTTAGGATGATTAAATGTTTGTATGATTCATGACCGATGTTGACAGACAATTCTAGGGGTGCTCCAAGAAGTCGATTCTGAAAGGATCGCGATTCTTAATGCCACGATTCCTGGATCGATTCCAAACTCCCAAGAATCGATTCTTCTTTGTATTGTTAAAAAAAAAAAATTTTTTTTTTTTTTTACAGTGCACCTGAACGCAACATGCAAGATACCGGCTGAATAAGTGTCCAAATGTTCATGTCATTTGTGTACTGTACTGCCACGGTGCCACCACCTCTTGCACTTAAGAACTCTGGTTAATGTATTCCCCCCAAAATCTATAAATCCTTCTCAAATCTACAGATACCCCCCGGCCTATAAATCCATCTTATCTGAAGAACATAAGGGGGGAATTCCCCCCTTATGTTCTTCAGATAAGATGGATGCGGGGGAAATTAACGATCAATTATCGATTATCGATCATATTAATAATAATATATATATATATATTTATTTATTTTTTACAAAATGAAAGACAACGTGTTCTCCTCAATGAACTCTTTATTTCAATGTGTCTCCTCTCCAACACTCTGCTGTCCCCGGCGCATGCCGCTGTGAATTCCCCATGTTTAAAACAGTTTTGTTGGCACAAAGGCCCGTGCCCAGCCAGAAAACTAGAGGCTATATGAAGCTCCACCTCACGTTAGTCGGCTGTGCAATGGAGTGGGGCGAGGAGGAACGAATTCCACCCAAACCTAGTCCGTAAAAAAAAAAAAAAAAAAAAAAAATTAATAATAACAAAATCGATAAGAATTCCACATGATCGATTCCATTCCTTAACGATCAATTATCGATTTTCGATAACTGATGAACATCCCTAGTGTGCGTTGTGTGTGTTGTTGTAATTGATAGTGTGTGTTGTTGTAATTGATAGTGTGTGTTGTTGTAATTGATAGTGTGTGTTGTTGTGTGTTGTTGTAATTGATAGTGTGTGTTGTTGTGTGTTGTTGTAATTGATAGTGTGTGTTGTTGTGTGTTGTGTGTTGTAATTAATAGTGTGTGTTGTTGTAATTGATAGTGTGTGTTGTGTGTTGTTGTAATTGATAGTGTGTGTTGTTGTAATTGATAGTGTGTGTTGTTGTGTGTTGTGTGTTGTAATTAATAGTGTGTGTTGTTGTAATTGATAGTGTGTGTTGTGTGTTGTTGTAATTTATAGTGTGTGTTGTTGTAATTGATAGTGTGTGTTGTTGTCATCGTCCGCGTGTTCCCAGAGATCTGCTGTTGTTTGCATCTGTGTATACTGACGTTTGCTCCCCGGGGTGGGCAGCAGGTCTCCGGCCAGAGAAGCGCCACAGATCGACCTTGTGAACTCTGACCCTCCAGAGGTCGACTCCAGCAGCAGCGGCGCACAAGAGGCGGACCCGGCTCGCGGCGACACTTCTCACATCATGGCTGACGCGGCCAGCGACGACAGCAAGTTCCTCTTCCTGGAAAACGACTTCCACAGCAGCGGGGTGGCGCAAGCCGATTGGTCGGCCAAGCGGATGGTGTGGATCCCGTCGGAGAGGGAGGGCTTCGAGGCGGCCAGCATCAGGGAGGAGAAGGGCGATGAGGTACGCATGAGCATCACCATCATCATCATCATCATCATCATCATCATCACATGGTGTTACCATGGTCCAAAGTAGGGCTGCAACTAACGATTATTTTCATCATCAATTAATCTGTAAATTATTTTCTTGACTAATCGATTAGTCTATAATGGTGAAAAATGTCAATCACTTTTCCGCCAAAATTATCATTATGTTTTTCCGATTTGCCCCCATTTTCTCCCCAATTGTACTTGGCCAATTTTTCCACCTGCTACCCTGGTTGCTGCTCCACCCTCTGCCGGTCTGGGGAGAGCCGTAGACTAGCACCATGCTTCCTCCAAGACATGCACAGTAGCCAGCCGCTTCTTTTCACCCAACAGCGGGATCTTCAATATTAGGACGTAGCATGTTGGAGGATCACGCTATAACCACAGGTTCCCTTCCCTCTGAACAGGCGCCCCAACCGACCAGAGGAGGCGCTAGTGCAGCGACCAGGACAAATACCCTCAATCCGGCTTCCCTCTCACAGACACCTGCCAATCGTGCATGTATGGACGCCCGACCAAGCCGGAGGTAACATGAGGATGCGAACCTACAATACCCGGAAAATCGACAGATGAATCGATAATGAAAATAATCGTTACCGGTAGTTGCAGTCCAACTCAGCATTGGTAACGTGTCCCACATTGTCCCACACAAACATACTCTTTGTCCCACACTTGGTTTGCTGGGATCTGGTCACCCTAGACTGCTGACATCTGGGCAATCTCCAACCAATCATAATTAGGAGAAAGCTGGCGTCACATGGGCATAACGCCCCCTCTCTCTAACCTCTCTATAAAGTCTTCACTGTAGCAGGTGCTGTAAGAGTGTGGGTAGCATACTGTTCATATCATTGGCATGATGTTGCTCAGAACACTGGACAGGTAGATAGAACGTGATGTGGCCACGCCCCCACAGTCCTGAGAAATGATTTGAGCAGCCAGATGTTGTTTTGAAGGTTTGTTTTATAATAGTTATGAACGTTTTGTTTTGTTTTTTTGTTTTGGCGGGTAATTAATGTGATGGTCAGCTGTGATGTCCTATTAAAAAAATAGATATTTGAGACTGAGTTGCCAGAGGCTTTAAGAAGCTGGAACAAAAGATTTGTTTTGCTGTTGTTTGCTGGTGTTGGTGGAGCTGTCTAACTCCTCCCCCTGCTGCAGGTGCTGGTGGAGCTGTCTAACTCCTCCTCCTGCTGCAGGTGCTGGTGGAGCTGTCTAACTCCTCCCCCTGCTGCAGGTGCTGGTGGAGCTGTCTAACTCCTCCCCCTGCTGCAGGAGCTGTCTAACTCCTCCCCCTGCTGCAGGTGCTGGTGGAGCTGTCTAACTCCTCCCCCTGCTGCAGGTGCAGGTGGAGCTGTCTAACTCCTCCCCCTGCTGCAGGTGCTGGTGAAGCTGTCTAACTCCTCCTCCTGCTGCAGGTGCTGGTGGAGCTGTCTAACTCCTCCTGCTGCAGGTGCTGGTGGAGCTGTCTAACTCCTCCCCCTGCTACAGGTGCTGGTGAAGCTGTCTAACTCCTCCCCCTGCTACAGGTGCTGGTGAAGCTGTCTAACTCCTCCTCCTGCTGCAGGTGCTGGTGGAGCTGTCTAACTCCTCCTCCTGCTGCAGGTGCTGGTGAAGCTGTCTAACTCCTCCCCCTGCTGCAGGTGCTGGTGGAGCTGTCTAACGGGCAGAAGGCCACAGTCAACAAGGACGACATCCAGAAGATGAACCCGCCCAAGTTCAGCAAGGTGGAGGACATGGCCGCCCTCACCTGCCTCAACGAAGCCTCCGTGCTGCACAACCTGAAAGAGAGATACTTCTCCAGCCTCATTTATGTGAGGAGACACACACACACATGTGTGTGCACACACACACACGCACACACACACACACAACACACACACGCACACACACACAACACACACACGCACACACGTGCACGCACACACGTGCACACACAAAACCTGCAAGAGAGATACTTCTCCAGCCTCATCTATGTGAGGAGACACGCACGCACGCACACACACACACACACACACACACACACACACACACACACACACACACACACACACACACACTACTTTTCCACTGAAAAGTAGTGGAAAATGCTGTACATACATCAATGTCCCCCCACATCCCCCTCCCCCCACACGCCCCTCCCCCCACACCCCCTCCCCCACATCCCCCTCCCCCCACACACCCCTCCCCCCTGCAGACGTACTCGGGCCTGTTCTGCGTGGTGGTGAACCCCTACAAGATGCTGCCCATCTACTCTGAGAAGATCATCGAGATGTACAAGGGCAAGAAGCGTCACGAGGTGCCCCCACACATCTACTCCATCACCGACAACGCCTACCGCAACATGATGCAAGGTGTGTAGTATGTCAGGGCTGTGTGTGTGTGTGTGTGTGTGTGTAGGTAGTAGGTAAGGTGTGTGTGTGTGTGCGTGCATGCGTGTGTGCGTGCGTGCATGCGTGTGTGTGTAGGTAGTATGTAAGGTGTGTGTGTGTGTGTGTGTAGGTAGTATGTAAGGTGTGTGTGTGTGTGTGTGTGTGTGTGTGCGTGCGTGCGTGTGTGTGTAGGTAGTATGTAAGGTGTGTGTGTGTGTGTGCGTGCGTGCGTGTGTGTGTAGGTAGTATGTAAGGTGTGTGTGTGTGTGTGTGTAGGTAGTATGTAAGGTGTGTGTGTGTGTGTGTGTGTGTGTAGGTAGTATGTAAGGTGTGTGTGTGTGTGTGTGTGTAGGTAGTATGTAAGGTGTGTGTGTGTGTGTGTGTGTGTGTGTGTGTGTGTGTGTGTGTGTGTGTGTGTGTGTGTGTGTGTGTGCGTGCGTGCGTGCGTGCGTGCGTGCGTGCGTGTGTGTGTGCGTGTGCGTGCGTGCATGTGTGTGTGTGCCTGTCTGTCTCTGTCTGTCTGGTCCACCACTGACCTGAAGACAAACCCTACTTTCCACTGGGCAGCAGCATGGCCCTACATGGAGCACAGAGGCAGGCTCCTCCATGCACCACCTGCTATTTTTATCTCATATGAGCGATGGAAGCTAATCTCCTGCTGAGCTACATGTCAGCTTTCCTGTCGTGTCAAAGCTCACACTTCATGTCTGCTGTTCAGCTTGAACTGCCCAGTTCAGCTCAGCTTATTCCCCCATTTAACCTCAGTGTCTCTCTCTCTCTCTCTCTCTCTCTCTCTCTCTCTCTCTCTCTCTCTCTCTCTCTCTCTCTCTCTCTCTCTTTCTCTCTCTCTCTCTCTCTCTCTCTCTCTCTCTCTCTCCATTTGTCTCTTGTGTCTCTCTACAGACCGTGAGGATCAGTCTATTCTCTGCACGTGAGTCAAAACACTGAATGCTGAACTTTTTCCATCAAGTCAAGTCAAGTCAAGTTTATTTCTTTAGCACATTTCATACACAGAGGCAATTCAAAGTGCTTCACATAAAATGGTTGACACAAGAAAATAAAATAATAAAAGAAGAGAATAAAATGGACATTTAAAAGCATCACAACAAAACTTTAAGAAAGAGCATAAAAAGTGCATTAAGCGACAGGCGCAGCAGTTACAAAGAGAGCTAAAAACGTATAGAGGACTCATTGGGTTTGCATAATAGAATAAATCTATTTTTCTATATTAAATCCCCCGACATCATGACTATATAAGAAACATGACTACACACACATGATTGGAAAAATGTCCATAACCTTTATAACAGTTGGACTCGAACCTTTATTGGCCACACATATCTCCTAAAAGAAAAACAGCTGTCAGCAGTTAAAAGCTACGGTAAACATAAAAGTCTTTAGTCTATTTTTAAAAGTAAGTAAAGTTGGGGCAGATCTGAGGTCTTCGGGCAGTGTTTTCCAGCTAGCAGAAGCATAGTGGGTGAATGCGGCCTTCCCATGATTTGATTTGATCCTAGGGACAGTTAATAAGCTGGACCCTGCTGAGAGGTCTAGACCAGGGATGTCAGAGATACGGCCCGCGGGCCGGATCCGGCCCGCGGGCAGGTTTCATCCGGCCCGCGAGATGTTTTGGAATATTATTATTTATTTTTTTATTTTTTTATTATTATTATTATTATTAAATTCGCACCCCATTATCATGAACTACGTGTGGCTAATAAGCAAGCTAAGAGTTCATTCATAAGTTAATTAACCTGCACTACAAGGAAGTATGTCAGTAGGTCATCAGGTGTAAACAAAGCCGCCATGATGCCACGCTGGAATTGAATCGCGCATTCAGCTACCTACCAAAAAACAAAAGAATCAACAAGATCAGGCGCAGACTGCATAATCTGCCACGTCGGGCAAATGCCCGGTGGCCTGGCCTGGCCTGCAAAAAAAAAAAAAAAAAAAAATTGTGCCCGCAGTCAGGCCACTCACTGAACAGCAGGCCAGGCGCCGCCTACTGGTTTACTAGTGGTTTTATTACTTTATTCAGGGTTAAAGTGGGTGCATCTCATTGTAAAATTGGACTTGGCCCAAATTGGGCTTCAAACGGCCCAAATTGGGCTTCAAACGGCCCAAATCGGGCTTCAAACGGCCCAAATCTGGCTTTAAACGACCCAAATTGGGCTTCAAACGGCCCAAATCTGGCTTCAAACGGCCCAAATTGAGCTTTAAACGGCCCAAATTTTTCGGACGCCGGCACGCGCGGCCTGAATTATGATCCCAGTCCGCCCCTGAACAAGATGCTGTCGAAAAAGAGAAAGGTTGACACGGAATGCAGGCAGTTTCAAGAGAAATGAAAAGAGCAGTATTTCTTTTGTGAAGTAAATGGGTAAATGAGTCGAATTGATTTTAGTAAAAAAAAAAATCCGGCCCCCATGAGGTCTCAGTTGAACAAATCCGGCCCTCTACCTAATGAGTCTGACACCCCTGGTCTAGACGGTTCATAGCGTGGGAGCAATTCAGCTATGTATTTTGGGCCTAGGCCATTAAGTGATTTGTAGACTAGTAACAGTATTTATCACACCTCACATGCACGCACACACACACACACACACACACACACACACACACACAAGCACGCACGCTAGGTCGTTGCATGACCCCAGATTTTTTCAAGTCGACCTTTCTACCAATAAAGTCGAGTCGACGTTGAATAACCGTCATCACTAACCGTACCTGTATAAAAATAGAGATATATAAGTGATAATTATCTGGTTTTACGAGATTGAATATCCTCAGTAAAAGAGGTGGAGCTTAGCTGCAGAATGTAATGCAACAGTGTCAGATTGGGTGTCCATGTTTTATGTGTTATGGCCACATTCCACTGAGTCCGTGTTGGGTCCGTCTGCGCTGCGGTACGGCTTCGGAGCCGATACGTTTCCACTCTAATCATTGTGTCAACTCCCACCTACTCCACTGCGTTGCGTGTCTACTCCGTCCCAGCTCCGACGATCCGGAGCTCTCCGAAAAAGATATGCAAGGCTTCTATTTTCCACGGATGTCGGAGCAAAGCCGCAGCAAGTTGGGCGGAGCCAGGCATGGAGTCAACAGGGCAGAGGTGTTTACAGCATTCAAGATCAAGCCAGAGGACAAACATGTATGAGGAAAAGTTCATCATTGAAGTGGAAAACCACAAAATAATATATGACACGACACATCCTTTTTACAAGGACAACACCAAGCAAGTCCACCCCTCCTCTGCTTCTCCAGTTGGGAACAATGATCTTCTGCCTGTTTGTTGTTGTATTTATCCCACATACAAATTGTCTCGCGCGATTTCACCGCGAGAACTTGTCGGTCTCGTCACTCTAGCTGTCTGGCGGAGCGGAGCCGTGACGTGCTCTGCACGCAGCCCGCAGCGGAGCACAGAGCACGGAGCAAAACCGGAGAACAGCCGAAACGCAACGCAAATGCAACCAGTGCAATACCGGCGTTAGGATTGCCTTCTCCTATACCACTTTCATACCAGTGACCAGGGTCGGACCAGAGTTACTTGAGCCATGTTCAACTCTTCTTTTGTCAATTCACACCAAGTCAGTCAACACAGGGTTAAACGAGGATCCTTGTAATGCTGGTAAGAGCTGGATCTGACGTTCAAAGGTGTTTCAGAATAATGTTTGTTTTCTATTCGGACAAAGAGATCGACTATCAGCACCAAATATTGCCTATTCCAAAAACATCAGTACAGGGACTCCTAACCCATCTGGGTCGAATCCTCTACTCTCCACCACACCACACATCATGTCTCTACCTGACTCTCTTTATCTCTCCTGTACCTTCTCCTCTCCATCCTCCCATCACTCAGAGGTGAATCCTCTACTCTCCACCACACTTCATCATGTCTCTATCTGACTCTCTCTTTATCTCTCCTGTACCTTCTCCTCTCCACCCCTCCCATCACTCAGAGGTGAGTCCTCTACTCTCCACCACACTTCATCATGTCTCTACCTGACTCTCTCTTTATCTCTCCTGTACCTTCTCCTCTCCATCCTCCCATCACTCAGAGGTGAATCCTCTACTCTCCACCACACTTCATCATGTCTCTACCTGACTCTCTCTTTATCTCTCCTGTACCTTCTCCTCTCCACCCCTCCCATCACTCAGAGGTGAGTCCTCTACTCTCCACCACACTTCATCATGTCTCTACCTGACTCTCCCTTTATCTCTCCTGTACCTTCTCCTCTCCATCCTCCCATCACTCAGAGGTGAATCCTCTACTCTCCACCACACTTCATCATGTCTCTACCTGACTCTCTCTTTATCTCTCCTGTACCTTCTCCTCTCCATCCTCCCATCACTCAGAGGTGAGTCCGGAGCCGGGAAGACAGAAAACACCAAGAAGGTCATTCAGTATCTGGCCGTGGTCGCCTCCTCACACAAGGGCAAGAAGGATGCCAACCCTGTGAGTAGAGATATCTCCACTTTCAAGACTTACAAGAAGATAAGATGACACTTCTTAAAGCAGCTACGAGCAAGATTTTCGATTGTTATTAAACAGTATAATTATAATATTGATGCATCACATCTTACCTATAATCGTAGCTGAGACCAAAGCCGTGTGAATCGGAGATTGCTCTCTTGATGATTATAGAGTCTGTGTCTGTCTACCGGCGGGCTGGATAAACCCGGGAAGTGAAACAAAACGGTTTACGGCAGCTGCCTGCTTTCAACCGTTTCGCTCTGCCTAGCAACAGACCATAAACACGGAGAACGCCATGCAGGGGCTTGCTACTCTCGCGAACATCTCTCGTTATATTCTAACAGTTTGTTTGGAAGTTATTTTGTTATTTTGTGGTTATGGCCGAAGTGGCTGCCGCAAACCGTTTAATTTCACTTCCTGATCTGCCCCGGCCGCAGACAGACTAATCGTCAAGACAACATTGGCCAATTCACTCGGGGTTCAAGCGAGACTACTCGGCGTTGGTCTCGTCTACTATTAGAGGTAAGATGTGATGCATCAATATTAAATTTAGACTGTTTAATAACAATCGAAAATCTTGCTCGTAGCTGCTTTAAACATTCACCTGGGGGACATGGGGTTGCTGCAGCAAGTAATACTACTATACAGCTAATATTATAAATAAATATGAATATAAATGAGGTATTAAATAGTATTTTTTAATACCCCATTTATATTCATATTTATTTAATATCATATACTTAATAGAAGTAGAAATGTACTAAATGGTGAAAATATATGAGTTACAGTTTTACAGCATTATGAGGGCGTGCAAAATAAAAGAACGGAACATACTGAGACAAAAATATATATATATATATGCAAATATCTGCTGTATGAAATACAATATGTCTAAAATATTCCAGCTTAATTATGCACAAGTACACTTAATACACTTCCACCGTTTGTTATAATGTTAGGTTCTCAATGATTTTCTAATTCTTCATGTTACAACAACACTGTTTTATTTGTAGGGGTGTCACAATATATCGTCCCACGAAATTTCGCGATAGTAAAACGTCACGATATGTATCGTTGAGATGAAATCTCATATCGTGAAAATTTTTTTTTTTTTTTTTTTTTTTTTTTTTTTTTTTTTTTTCAAAAGTAGACAAAGAAACGTCTTTGTTTGTTGAAGTTCAATGTGTGGAAAGTAGTTCAGTTGAACAAGTCTCTGAAGAGACACATGAGAAGTTATACAGGAGAGAAACCATTCAATTGAGTTTCTGGCAAAACTGTTTACTTGACAGGAAAAACTGAAGATGCATAAAAAATAGACTAAGAAAAGTCTTGTTGTTTGAGTTTGAAGAAAAACTGAAGATGCATAATGAGAATTTATACTGCTGAGAAACCTTTTAGTTCAAAGTAAATCTAAGTGACGGTGTAACTCATTCTATTTCAAGATAAGCCTTATTAGTCCATGGGCCAAAGCCCAAAATTTCACCTATTGGTATCACTCAAGGTGGCAAAATCTAGTCACATTTTTTGAAAAGGCACATGTCCATAGATGATATTTTGGTATGATAACCTTTGCTAAGTGGTAGCTTTGTCACAGTTATCAGCACATGAAGTTAACCACCCCCTACAATAAATTGGTATTTAGGTGCTGGTGCATATCCTACTTTAGGCTCATTTTCAGGACCTTTACTCATGTTTTATGAAGACATGTTTGGTCTAATTTTAAAGGGTAGACTCATAGGTTCATTTAAGCACAGTTGTGAGTTTGTCTAATAAACATAGAGGTCACATGGGCTCTTCAAAGTGTCAACAACATTCGTTTTTCCACCATTTCCGCCTAAACTATAGTCTTTATTTGAGCATTGTGACATGTAGGAACATCACTGTCACAAATAACAAAACCTGAAATACTCACAGGACTGTAACAATTGAGGAAATGAATAATCTTCCCATATTATCCCACCATGAAGGCTGATTGTGGGCCTTAAAGCAGAATATGAACCGATCGCGGTCTACTGGTCGACCGCGGACTGACCCCAGGTCGATCGCGTCAAAAATCGATTATTAACACATTGACTGCCAGCCTTTTTTCAATGCTGTAGGTAGGTTCTGCCAGGTTTTTTTTTGAGGATTCTAGGCTCATTTTACAAGAGCCGAGGATTCTTTTCTGTTAGGACTTCGTGAACACCAATCATCTAAAAAGAACTAATAGAATGTGTGCTTTCTCTGTCTAAAAGAGTTAGTTTGTAGAGTTAGTAGTTATGTAAGCATTAGCAGTTGAATACAGCATGGTTTCAGCATCAGAAAAAATATTCAGAGATAAACGGCTTTTTGTGAAATTCGATAGAACAGTCACTTTAACCATTCATTTTTGGCATCAGTAAGACCTAAACAATAGTTTTGAACAGTAATTTCCTCCATAACAGCAGGAAACTCCCCTCTGCTTCCAACTCCTCCCTCCGTGGGCGTTCTTCTTGGCTGCAGCGCCGTGTCACAAGCACTTTCCTACCTGTGCAAATGCACTTTCTCATACTCTCGACCTCTCAAATAAATTTCTGAATAGAAATTAAATTACTCTAAATTAGAGCGAAAAATAAACAAAAAAGAATGGGTTGAAAATCCCATTCTAAAAGCCTTTTATGGCTGTTTCCAATTTGGTGCTATTTTGCAAGGCAAAATGGCCTGCTGCACCACAAGCTTGTCACCAGTCTCACTGCTTTGCTGCTGCTGTGCGGCTGTGAGCCTGTCTGCGCGGCCGCTCTTTGAGGAAGTCTGGTTGGACTCGCTCGCTTCTTGGAGTTTTGGTTGAGAGCTTTGATGAAGCTTTTGCGATTCTGGTCATATTTATGCTGCGTGTTTCAAAGTGTGTTCCATCCGTAATCTATTATGCAAGTTTGCAATCCCGCACTGCCAGCAATCAGCGCAAAAACGAAAGCGTTTTCGCCAATCCATTTTCATGAGAATGGCTTCGTCACACTGCTTTTTGCTTGCCTTCCTCCTTCCTTGTCGCCACTTAGTGGGTCGGTGGAATGGGTTGTACACGTTGTACACGTCCAATACTTATATAAGAGATGTAAAAGGGTTAGATGCACATCCCACCGTCAAAAAAAAAAAATCAATTCTGACGACGTGTTAACACGTCGTTGGCAGTCAACAGCTAGATTCTGAAAACGTGTTAACACGTCGTTGGCAGTGAACGTGTTAAAAAAAAAAAAAAAAAAATTAATAATCAAATAAAATATAATGGAAGTACATGCAGTTGTTTATTTTAATTATGGATCATAATACAATGCAATTCCAAATGCACTTTTATATTAAAAGTAGCCACACAGTGAGAAAAAATAAAGTGAGAAAAAATAAATCATGTATTGGGGAAAAAAAGTGATGCATCGATTTAAGATGCATCGAGATGCACCGATAATCGTAATCGAATTGAATCGTAGCCCTCTGAATCGTAATCGAATCGAATTGTGAGGCCAGTGAATATTCACAGCCCTAATGTCAAGTGGTTGTGGGACAATGAGAAAGTGTTGCGAGGTTAGTTACTGCAGGCTGGAAACGATGTGTGTGCGTTAGCGATGTTGAAACTGGACTGGTAGATCTTGGGAGGCTGGCTACTTGAAAAGTAGATCTTCGGTCAAAAAAGGTTGGGCACCCCTGCTTTAGATGATATTTCAACTTGATAAACCTTCCCAAGTGGTATCTTAGTCACAGTTAACCCTCAATGACACCAAACGTTGATCCAAATAAAGAGACAATCTTGTCACTTTATTTGAACAGAACACCACTATCACAAATATAATATTAAACAGTCTATTTTTTTTCTATCTAAGTCTATCTATTTCTTTTTTCCCAACATTTTTATCCCCCATTAGTGCTAATTTTTAATTTATTTATCCTGGTTGCTGCTCCACCCTCTGCCGATCTGGGGAGAGCTGAAACTGGCTCCATGCTTCCTCAGAGACATGGGCAGTGTAGCAAGTCGCTTCTTTTCACCTGACAGGGGAAGCTTCACCGGTAGGACATAGCACGTGGGATGATCACGCTATTCCAATGAGTTCCCCTCCCTCCGAACGACCAGAGGAGGCACCACTTCAGTGACCAGGATATTGCATGTTTTGGTGAGGGGTTCCTATATGAAGGAAACTCCCAGGCGGCACGGAGAGAACATGCAAACTCCACACAGAAAGGCCCTTTTGACGACCCCACCCAGGCGGTGGGCACCTGAGGACATTTGGTGCAGAACAGCAGGTAGCAAAGATTGTTGGCATCACATACACTGGATGACGGTACATACGTCCTGCAGACAAATTATTCCATATTGGAAAGATTATGGTAGACCAGACAATTGAGGAGACCATAAACAAGGACAATCAGACTGCTGGAGGAACCAAGGGTTTCAGCCTGAAAGCTGGTGCAGTCACTTCAGACAGAAGTCAGTATCTGAGGCAGCTCAGGAACATGAGAGGCAACAAGTCCACAGACTGTTTCAGTCATCACGATCTACAGAAGCCCAGAATAGAGAAGGATAGGGCAGATGTGAATGCCTTTGTAGAGCTTATGGAGAAAAGCTGGGTAAACCCTCTAGGTCCAGATCAGTCTAATATCATCAGCCTTTCCACAGGAATTGCTGTGTCACCAAGTCAAGTCAGTCAAGTCAAGTGTATTTGTATAGCCCTAATTCACAAGCATGTCTCAGGACTTCACATAAAATATGTCTAGCTAATTCTAGCTACCACAACAGTAGCAATTACAGTAGTAATAATAACACATTGAACAATCATATGATAGAGAAAGAGTAACCAGCAACCAAGTTCCATGACAAAGTGGGGAAAAAAAAATCTGAAGACATTCTCAGGCATCACAAAAAGAGATAGAGGAAACCAAACACAAAACAAGGAGCTGGTCTTGAAAGCAGATAGAAATATTTTTGGGCATATGATCATTGCTTCACAAAGTAAAGATCTGCACATTGAAGATGTCCTGGCTCATGGTCCACTGCCTTGGTCACTTTCAATCCAGATGTCTCATTGCGGAAAACCAACAAAGCCGCTGCACTCGCTAGCGAGTTAGAGAAATCAACATTAGCAGTTGAGGATATTGGAGACACTCATGCTGAAAGATGATGGCAAGACTTTTGGAGAGATTGCTGGTTCTGTGTTGAACCTAGCGTTGCATGAAGGAGAAAGAGTAACAGTTACTCTTTCTCTCTCTTTCAGTTACTCAGTAACTGAATAGATGTGGTGTTTGATGTGTACTGGAAAACATCAATCAAGAATGCCGAGAGATGCAGTTGTGGTTCAGCAAGTAGTAGCACTCAATGGAAGAACATTGCCCCAGGACACAATGTCGTGCAGTGGAGAAAGCTTTTTAGTAATCCAGACAGCAAAACTGCCTTGATAACATTCATTGTGGACCAGTGAAAGCTACCACAGAACTGGGCAAAGCATCAGGACAAGCAGCTATTTGCAACCTGTGGAGAGACATGCTATTGTCTCAACAAAAAAGATTGTAATGTTGAAGAGCTAAAGTCTTCCCATGAGGAGGCCGTGACCCTGGATGACTATGATGATAATGATGATGATGAATAAAACAGAATATGAATACTGTTTAATATTATATTTGTGATAGTGGTGATGATAAAGATCATTGGTTAAATAAATTATAAGTTAGAATTCTTGATTTTTTTCTATCACATGTTCTGTTCAAATAAAGGGACACGATTGTCTCTTTCTTTGGATCAACGTTTGGTGTAATTGAGGGTTAACTGTGACTAAGATACCACTTGGGAAGGTTTATCAAGTTGAAATATCATCTAAAAGGTACAGACCTTTTCAAAATCCAAAACTAGAATTTGTCAACTTGGATGGTACCAATTAGTGAAAATTCTGGCCCGGGTTCATATTCAGGCCCACAATCAGCCTTCATGGTGGGATAATATGGGAAGATTATACATTTCCTCAATTGTTACAGTCCTGTGAGTATTTCAGGTTTTGTTATTTGTGTCAGTGATGTTCCTACATGTCATAATGCTCAAATAAAGACTATAGTTTAGGCGGAAATGGTGCAAAAACGAATGTTGTTGACACTTTGAAGAGCCCATGTGACCTCTATGTTTATTAGACAAACTCACAACTGTGCTTAAATGAACGTATGAGTCTACCCTTTAAAATTAGACCAAACATGCCTTCATAAAACATGAGTAAAGGTCCTGAAAATGAGCCTAAATTAGGATATGCACCAGCGCCTAAGATACCAATTTATTGTAGGGGGTGGTTAAATTCATGTGCTGATAACTGTGACAAAGCTACCACTTAGCAAAGGTTATCATACCAAAATATCATCTATGGACATGTACCTTTTCAAAAAATGTGACTAGATTTTGCCACCTTGAGTGATACCGATATCTGGTCTGGCCCATGGACTATATCTCCAATCTCATGTTTTTTCTAGTTGTTATTGTAATAACAATTTCCCACAACAGCATGTTTTGTATTTGTGCATTTCAAATAAAATACTACTTTTCCAGTCATATATTGTCATTATTCAAGTTTAAAAAAATATTGTTAAAATCGTATCGTATCGTATCGTTATCGTGAACCCAGTATCGTGATACGTATCGTATCGTGAACTGAGTGTATCGTGACACCCCTATTTATTTGTCAGTGAAGCTACTAGAAAAGCAACTTTGAATTTCATTTGACCTGCCAGAAGTTTTCACACGTTGATATTTTACCAGAAAATATTTGTTTGCAGATGTTTAACATCATGACCAAACCTGAGTCTGAATAGTAGCCGGGTCAAAACCAGACAGCGTGATCTCACCTTCTGTTTCGCTCTACGTATCAGTCTGGACTCCAAGCCGCCCACAGGGATTTCAGTGGGTGGGACTACTTACCTTGACAGACAACTCCTTCAGCCAATCAGTCTCGCCAAATCCAGTCCTTCAGCCAACCATCCAGTCCAATCCAAACCCGCCGAGAAACTGCATCCTCTTGTTCTGGTTTAATTGTTGTTATCGAGTCTCTTTCTGCAATAACGACACTGCGGCTGTGTCAACTAAACATTAACGTTACTGCTCGTTGCGGGTTGCTTTGTTTTGCCAACGGCGTCCCTGATTGGCCGGTTCCGTTGTCAGCTACGAGGTCCCTGATTGGCATTGTGACTTTGTGATTCCTGGAATTGGCTGGGGGCCGGGCTGGAGGTCAGACTCACGGCACAAACATGCCTGGCCGTTCACACCAGAAGCGCTCTGTTTTGCTCCACGCCGATCACAACTTGTACCGACCTCCTGATGCAGGAAGTATCGCTTCAGACCACAAGCCGCCCGCGCCGTGCCCGCCGCGCCGCGCCGCGCCGTGCTGTGCCGTGCCGTGCCGCGGCCAGCTTAGACTGTGACTAGTCTACTCTGTTAACAAGGCAGCCCAAATACAGAGCCGAAGTGAACGTCACTTCCTGCCTTCCTCCCTGTACCAGCATCAGAAAAAATACAACAGTGGTGAACGGAGACAGACGTTACTTTTTTGATCCTGTTTGAGTTGTGCCACGGGGTAACGCATGTTACATTTTGTCAATTTAAAAGATAACTCTGCATGTCAAGAAAGTTGCAGTTTGTCCTGAAACTGAAACGTAACGTTTAGTTTTGTGAATCAACGACTCCTCGTGTCGCACAATATACGTCACACCATCAACAACAATGGACTGCAGCGGGAGAGACGTCACTTGTGCGTATAGTCTTTCTGATTTATAACTTATAGTGCCACAGTTTTACCACAAACTGAGACTTTCTCCACTTGCAGAGTTCTCTTTTACATTGACAAACATGACGTGTGTGTTACTCCCGTGGCACAATTCAAACGGGATCAAAAAGGTATCGCTCCGTTCACCACCATTCATATTTTTTCACACCCTGGTACAGGGAGAAAAGCAGGAAGTGAGGTTCACTTTGGCTCTCTATGAAACTGCCTTTGCTTCCAGACGCTTCTGTTTCCAGTGTGTTTGCACCGTGACAGCGCAGAGCACAGAATGTGATGAGGGATCAGGCTTTCTGTTCAGTTACATGACCACATATTAAAGTGCACCTTCTGCGTGACAGGACTCACATGCCCCGGTGCTGGTCAAGGTGAGGACACACTTTAACTGTTGTCCTTATTTTGTGCTTCTGCTGCAGCTGGTGACGGGGCTTTGGATGTGTTTGCGTACAAACCTGATTGAAGAATTAAAAACTCCAAAACACAACTATCAGAGACATGAATATCTCATCAGTAGCTTATTCAAAACATATTGTCCATCAGGAATTACTGTACTGACACTTTGTGATCATGTCATCTCTTCCTAGTTTACAGTCTGTGTAGACTAGAGCATCCCACAACATCACAAGTTCTGAGTGTTCGCTCCATTACTCCAGTAAGGAACTATCTATGCTTTGTTTTAGTTAAGAGCCCCTACATTTGGTGGCCAAAGTCAATCATTGGTGGCCCAAATGTAAACTTATGTAGAAACAAACAATACAGAAAAGCCAATTTAACCTAACTTAAAGGAACAGTTCACCCAAAAATGAAAATTCTGTCATCTACTGTACTCACCCCCATGCCGTAAGTATGGAGCCATAATAAGATGGCTCCATAATGCTCATCTCGGGGATCCAATTCTCCGGAAGCCCCAATATGCCAAGTTGACTTGAAAAGACGTCGTTTACACCCTGTTTTTAGCTGAAAGTGAAAGTGAAAGTGAAAGCACGACTTTCAGCTCATGGCTACATCGGTCCATGGTTAATGTCAAACCCTGTGTGTGTCTGTACAACTCTGACACTGATGCACCTTTCCTGACCATGATATTTTAATCTCAGTTGAAGTCCTACCTAGTTAAATAAAGTTTAAAGGTGCTATGTAGCATTTCACCATCAATAAATCATTAGCGCATTAGTATAATTACCATAAATAAACACGACCACCACTAAGAAGACTGGCAGCATCTACTGTAGATACCTAGAGGTTACCAATAGTCTCCAACATGCTCTCATTGGTTTACTGTCTTTATACAAAGGTATCGCAGTCAAATGAAAAAGTAACCTGTTTACACCTGTTTACACCTGTTTACACCTGTACTTTCAAGTGGTCAAGCACTATCCGATTGCAATCTGATCACAGAAAACGCATGTTAGAGGCAGGTGTAAATGAGCACAAAAAGCTCCGTGTAGCACCGTGAAATAAACACTAAACAAATGAGTGATAGATGGGGGATAGTGACAGACGTGAGAGGTTGGTGTGACGTTTCTAACGGGTGCTCCTGTCCCTCCATGTAGCAGCAGGCAGGATCTATGGCCTATGTGAGTATAAAACCTTCTGCTGCGGCCGGACTAGCACCTGTCTGTACAGAGTGCCAAAGTCACACCCTCTTCAGGCTGGACTAGCACCTGTCTGTACAGAGTGCCAAAGTCACACCCTCTTCAAGCTGGACTAGCACCTGTCTGTACAGAGTGCCAAAGTCACACCCTCTTCAGGCTGGACTAGCACCTGTCTGTACAGAGTGCCAAAGTCACACCCTCTTCAAGCTGGACTAGCACCTGTCTGTACAGAGTGCCAAAGTCACACCCTCTTCAAGCTGGACTAGCACCTGTCTGTACAGAGTGCCAAAGTCACACCCTCTTCAAGCTGGACTAGCACCTGTCTGTACAGAGTGCCAAAGTCACACCCTCTTCAAGCTGGACTAGCACCTGTCTGTACAGAGTGCCAAAGTCACACCCACTTCAGGCTGGACTAGCACCTGTCTGTACAGAGTGCCAAAGTCACACCCACTTCAGGCCGGACTAGCACCTGTCTGTACAGAGTGCCAAAGTCACACCCACTTCAGGCCGGACTAGCACCTGTCTGTATAGACATCTATGACACTACACTGGTGCATGATGAGATGTACGTTCTGACACATTTGGCACGTTCACACTCAGTCTGTCGTGTTAGTTGTGCTTAAAACACAAAATGACACGATTGCTTTTGTCTTTCTTACTGTACGTCTTGGTCTATATTCCATTCAGCAGCTGTGTATGTGTGTGTGCGCGTGCATGCGTGTGTATCTGTGTGTGCATCTCCGTTCTACATGTATATTGCATCTGCTATTATATGCATGCTTTGAGACAGTACATGCTTGTATTTCTCCAAAGTTGATTTTTTTTTTTTTTTTAATGCTTAAGAATAGATAAAGAGACAGACAGACAGACAGACACAGACAGACAGACAGACAGACAGAGAGAGACAGACAGACGACAGACACAGACAGACAGACACAGACAGACAGAGAGAGACAGACAGACAGACAGACAGACAGAGAGAGACAGACAGACAGACAGACACAGACAGACAGACAGACAGAGAGAGACAGACAGACAGACAGACAGAGAGAGACAGACAGACAGACAGACAGAGAGAGACAGACAGACAGACAGACAGAGAGAGACAGACAGAGAGACAGACAGAGAGACAGACAGACACAGACAGACAGACAGACAGACAGACAGACAGACAGACAGACACAGACAGACAGACAGAGAGAGACAGACAGACAGACAGACAGAGAGAGACAGACAGACAGACAGACAGAGAGAGACAGACAGACAGACAGACAGAGAGAGACAGACAGAGAGACAGACAGAGAGACAGACAGACACAGACAGACAGACAGACAGACAGACAGACAGACAGACAGACACAGACAGACAGACAGAGAGAGACAGACAGACAGACAGACAGAGAGAGACAGACAGACAGACAGACAGACAGACAGACAGACGGTTGGATGGATGGATGGATGGATGTGTAATCTGGTTGTGGCCTGTAGGGGGAGCTGGAGAAGCAGTTGCTGCAGGCCAACCCCATCCTGGAGGCTTTTGGAAACGCCAAAACCATAAAGAATGACAACTCCTCACGCTTTGTAAGTCCACTCTCTCAGTCTCAACTCAGCACAGTAACTACTGGTGTTCCAGCTGATGTTCAACATGTCATTCCCTCTGTCCACAGGGCAAGTTCATAAAGCTGAACTTCGATGTGACTGGCTACCTTGTCGGAGCAAACATTGACACCTGTATCCTTTTGGGTTTGATTGGGTGAACCATCTGTTGGTGGCGCTTCTCACTGGCGTCAGCCCGCCCACAGCTGCCTCATAGGACGCTGATTGGTTTGGATTCAAACCAATAGAAGATGGATTTGCCGTGTGCTCATGATCTCATGATATGATCATGATCTCATGATCTCTTGATCTCTCTCTGTCTCGCAAGGTTAGCCATGGACCCCTTTTTAATGACATGTTGTGGCTCAGATCCAAATCTGGATTTTTTTTTCTTGAAAGTAGGTTTTAGTCATTTTGCTTGAACAGGTGATTTTCACACAAACATCTTGAAAGTAGGTTTTAGTCATTTTGCTTGAACAGGCGTGTTTCTGGATAACGTTACCTCCTTAACCCTCTCCTGACCTGACCAGACCTGCTGGAGAAGTCTCGCTGCATTCGCCAGTCCAAGATTGAGAGAGCCTTCCATATCTTCTACTACATGGTGGCAGGAGCCAAAGACAAGATACGGGGTGAGCTGCTCTTTCCTCACTGTCACACTTTAGGGCCAGATACACTTTGGCCATGTCACGATTCTTATGCATGCTGGAAATCCTTGAAAGCGCTTCAATTTTAATGTGGCGTTTTCAAGGTTTGAAAAGTGCTTGGATATTATATATAATATATATAATATATATTAATATATATATAATATATATATAATATATATAAAGTGCTTGGATATTGAATAACGTGCTTGAAATTGTAATTACATTACTTGCATAATAAATCACCATCTGACTGAATAGTTCACTCTGTGTGTGTGTGTGTGTGTGTGTGTGTGTGTGTGTGTGTGTGTGTGTGTGTGTGTGTCTGTGTGTGTGCGTGCGTGTCTGTGTGTGTAGAGGAGCTGCTGTTGGAGAGCTTCAGCAGCTATCGGTTCCTGGTGGCGGGGCATGTGGAGATCCCCGGCCAGGAGGACCATGAGATGTTCACCGAGACCCTGGAGGCCATGGAGATCATGGGCTTCACCGAGGAGGAGAGATTTGGTACGCTGCCAAAACAAAACTTTGTAGAGAGAGAGACGCTTAGTGAACGCAAAATAGAACAAGTTAGGAAAAAATGGATCACCCAATTGTTGGTGTTTCCTTCCTGCAGGCATGCTGAAGGTGGTGTCCACCGTGCTGCAGCTGGGGAACGTGGGGTTTGAGAAGGAGAGGAACAGCGAGCAGGCCACCATGCCTGATAACACCGGTAACCACTGACATATACCAACAGCACTACAACACCGGTAACCACTGACACACACAACAGCACTACAACACCGTTAACCACTGACATACACCAACAGCACTACAACACCGGTAACCACTGACACACACCAACAGCACTACAACACCAGTAACCACTGACACACACAACAGCACTACAACACCGTTAACCACTGACATACACCAACAGCACTACAACACCGGTAACCACTGACATACACCAACAGCACTACAACACCGGTAACCACTGACACACACCAACAGCACTACAACACCAGTAACCACTGACACACACAACAGCACTACAACACCGTTAACCACTGACATACACCAACAGCACTACAACACCGGTAACCACTGACACACACCAACAGCACTACAACACCGGTAACCACTGACATACACCAACAGCACTACAACACCGGTAACCACTGACATACACCAACAGCACTACAACACCGGTAACCACTGACATACACCAACAGCACTACAACACCGGTAACCACTGACACACACAACAGCACTACAACACCGGTAACCACTGACATACACCAACAGCACTACAACACCGGTAACCACTGACACACACAACAGCACTACAACACCGGTAACCACTGACACACACAACAGCACTACAACACCGGTAACCACTGACACACACAACAGCACTACAACACCGGTAACCACTGACATACACCAACAGCACTACAACACCGGTAACCACTTACACCAGTGATACTCAACTGGCGGCCTGCAGGCCACATGCCTGATGGAATTGCAATTTGTTTTTTTTTGTTTTTTTTTACAGTGCACCTGAACGCAACATGCAAGATACCCACTGAATAAGTGTCCAAATGTTCATGTCATTCTGGCCAATAGTCCTGCCCAATACTTATAGCATTTCAGTCTGGAATATGGAATATCTTTCAATAATCTATGATTTAGCTGCTAAATTGTCAAATACCGCCATCTGCTCGCTACCCAGGCACTTATGTATGTACTTAACCTAACTAACTATCCGGCGTGCACAACATTGTCAGACTAAACTCCGACTGACACCCCAAAAACCTACAATCCGCTACAGAAAAATGTATATTGATTGTTTATTAGAAAGTGGCCCCCGGGCAAAGCAAGTTGAGTATCCGTGACTTACACACACCAACAGCACTACAACACTGGTAACCACTGACATATATCAACAGCACTACAACACTGGTAACCACTGACATATACCAACAGCACTACAACACCGGTAAAAACTGACATATACCAACAGCACTACAACACCGCTAACCACTGACACACACCCAACAGCACTATGTCACTTTTATTTCAGTTACAGTAACAGTAAGTAATGCACAATATTAATCTCATTTATTGATTTGATTTCTTTCTCCAAACCTTTATTCTCTCCATCCCCACCACCCTGATGCTGCGTCTCTCTGAACATCTCCCTCGTGGAGCGCAGCGGCTCAGAAGGTGTGTCACCTGCAGGGCATCAATGTTGTGGACTTCACCCGGGCCATCCTCACCCCGCGCATCAAAGTGGGCAGGGAGGTGGTGCAGAAGGCCCAGACCAAGCAGCAGGTAACCAGCAAACCAGCCTTCACCAAGCAACCATCTGACACAAAACCTTCACCGAGCAACCATCTGACACAAAACCTTCATGAATGATCAACCAACCCGTTTGCCCCTCCGTCATTACCATCACTGAGGTGCCCTTGAGCAAGGCCCTTAACTCCAACTGCTCAGTGGCCAGCAGATCAGACTGTGGTTGTACTGGGCAGCTTTGAGGTGTGAATATGTGTGAATATGAACAGGGCGCTCCAGAAAAAGAGAGCATTGACACCCTGTATAAAGAAAGGTTCAAAAAACTTTCCAAGAAACAAAGATTCATCCCCAAAAGGAATGAAAACAACACTCTTCTTACCGTTTGGACTTTCTCCTGTCATCCTCTCCCTCTCTCCCTCTCTCCCTCTCTCCCTCTCTCCCTCTCTCCCTCTCCCCCTCTCTCCCTCTCTCCCTCTCCCCCTCTCCCCCTCTCTCCCTCTCTCCCTCTCTCCCTCTCTCCCTCTCCCCCTCTCTCCCTCTCCCCCTCTCTCCCTCTCTCCCTCTCCCCCTCGCCACTCCAGGCTGATTTTGCGGTGGAGGCCCTGGCCAAGGCCATGTACGAGCGTCTGTTTCGCTGGATCCTGGCCAGGGTCAACAAGACTCTGGACAAGAGTAAGAGGCAGTCGTCCTCCTTCCTGGGCATCCTGGACATCGCCGGCTTTGAGATCTTTGAGGTGATGGCTGACTCTGTCATTTTTCTTTCTTTAACCAATTACTGCTCCAGTTGAGTTATTAGCAAAGTAAGCTGATTATATTTTAAATGAGCAATAAGTGAATAGGAATTGATTACATTTTCCAAGTGCCCAACACTGGCCACTAGCTAGCTTTAAAGGGGACCTATTGTGCTAATTTCCAGTTCTATATTTTAGTATAATTTTATCCTGGGACTCCGCTAGAGTAGCTCTGCATGATTCACATTTCAAAAAACTCCGTTTGACTCTTCAGCTGACAGCAGAAAGCACTATGAAAAAGAGAGTGCAACACTAGTGTCAAACAAACAACACTACAACAACACTAGTGTCAAACAAACGCTAATATCTCAAAAACTAGACATCACATCACTTCTATTTTGACATTGTGCGTGAGAGCAGAAGTAGCTGGCGGGTTTGATGTATAATGTATGTATGCAATCTTAAAGTTGTGTGAAATGTGAATCGAGTCAAAAGTACAGTACAGCCTGTAAGGTCTAGTAGAGTGAATTGTGACATCACGCACTCAAAGTTTGCTCCATAGAATCCCAGTGATTGGGTATGGTTTGAACCATGTGCAGGGGGCTGGAGCAATTACCAAATAAGGCAATCAGGGTCTATCTGCCCTCACCTACACCCTGTGTTCTCATCCATATCAGTATATATTATATATTATGACACAAACACCCTGTGTTCTCATTCATATCTCGTAACCTCTTGTTCAGAGCAGTCTAACCCAGGATTGGGATACATTCAGCTCATGATTTGAAACGTTAGCCACATTTAATATGAACAGTAACAGTATATATATATATATATATATATATATATATATATATATATATGACACAAAATATGGAAAAGAATAATCGATCCCAGAGAACCATGCATGACAACCAGGACTTTGTCAGATTTGATAACACGTGGCGTGTTCCTACGTCTCGTCTCTCCAGGACAACTCGTTTGAGCAGCTGTGCATCAACTACACCAACGAGCGTCTGCAGCAGCTCTTCAACCACACCATGTTCGTCCTGGAGCAGGAGGAGTACAAGAGGGAGGGCATCGAGTGGAGCTTCATCGACTTTGGCCTGGACCTGCAGCCCTGCATCGAGCTCATCGAGAGGCCGGTCAGGACAGGCTGGAAATAAGTCTCTGTGACTTCAATTGTGCTTAAATAAATGTCTGTTAAGTCACTATCCATTTCATAGTGACTTAACACAATGGTGATTGACTCTATGGCCCATTGATGGAAGCCTTTGCATTTTCAGCATTGCAGCATTTATGAACTTGGTGTCTGTGGTGACACAGGGTGGGCGGAGCTAACACAATAGACTCACTCTGCAGGTTACTGTAGGTTCACACAGGGTGGGCGGAGCTAACACAATAGACTCTGCAGGTTACTAACCTCGCGTCACCAGGCTCTTCTCGGCGAGAAAGAGCCTGGCTCCCGCCCACAATTGATTTTGTCACCCTACTGGTTCCCGCCTAGAGCCCGCCCTAGACCGGATGGCAGCGTTTCTAGCTCGTCAACTTTCACGTTAACTTGACAATTTGACCCAAGTATCAGAATCCTCTTTCACCGTTTTGACCGGTGTGTCAGGCGGTGGTGGCGGAGAGGCCATATTGCATAAACGTTTTGTTTTATGTAACGCTAGCTTTGTTTTGATCAGACTCTAGTTTAGGTAACATCACCGCGTCAAGCTAACGGCAACAAAGACGTTGTTAGGCGCATTGCCATCCGGTGTTAATTCTGGGTCCGGGGTTTACGCCCCCATGACAAAAAGCGGGGTGGAAGGTGCCCAGACTAGCAGGTTACTGTAGGTTCACAGGGTGGGCGGAGCTAACACAATAGACTCACTCTGCAGGTTACTGTAGGTTCACAGGGTGGGCGGAGCTAACACAATAGACTCACTCTGCAGGTTACTGTAGGTTCACAGGGTGGGTGGAGCTAACACAATAGACTCACTCTGTAGGTTACTGTAGGTTCACAGGGTGGGCGGAGCTAACACAATAGACTCACTCTGCAGGTTACTGTAGGTTAACAGGGTGGGCGGAGCTAACACAATAGACTCACTCTGCAGGTTACTGTAGCTTCACACAGGGTGGGCGGAGCTAACACAATAGACTCACTCTGCAGGTTACTGTAGGTTCACAGGGTGGGCGGAGCTAACACAATAGACTCACTCTGTAGGTTACTGTAGGTTCACAGGGTGGGCGGAGCTAACACAATATACTCACTCTGCAGGTTACTGTAGGTTCACAGGGTGGGCGGAGCTAACACAATAGACTCACTCTAGGTTACTGTAGGTTCACAGGGTGGGCGGAGCTAACACAATAGACTCACTCTGCAGGTTACTGTAGGTTCACAGGGTGGGCGGAGCTAACACAATAGACTCACTCTGTAGGTTACTGTAGGTTCACAGGGTGGGCAGAGCTAACACAATATACTCACTCTGCAGGTTACTGTAGGTTAACAGGGTGGGCGGAGCTAACACAATAGACTCACTCTGCAGGTTACTGTAGGTTCACACAGGGTGGGCGGAGCTAACACAATAGACTCACTCTGCAGGTTACTGTAGGTTCACAGGGTGGGCGGAGCTAACACAATAGACTCACTCTGCAGGTTACTGTAGGTTCACAGGGTGGGCAGAGCTAACACAATATACTCACTCTGCAGGTTACTGTAGGTTAACAGGGTGGGCGGAGCTAACACAATAGACTCACTCTGCAGGTTACTGTAGGTTCACACAGGGTGGGCGGAGCTAACACAATAGACTCACTCTGCAGGTTACTGTAGGTTCACAGGGTGGGCGGAGCTAACACAATAGACTCACTCTGTAGGTTACTGTAGGTTCACAGGGTGGGAGGAGCTAACACAATAGACTCACTCTGTAGGTTACTGTAGGTTCACAGGGTGGGCGGAGCTAACACAATAGACTCACTCTGTAGGTTACTGTAGGTTCACAGGGTGGGCGGAGCTAACACAATAGACTCACTCTGTAGGTTACTGTTACGGTTCCTGACAACTCTTGTGTGAAGTAGGATAACAAGCTACTTTTTCCCAGTCTCTGCTAGCATTACAGGTGGTTACTATGGCCGAACAAACTGACTAATGTCACTATGCAACACTGTTTGTATCTCACCTGCAATTACCACTCATCACCATAGATGTCACCCAAGACAACAAAACTGAAATCTTATGGATTATAACTTTAATGTCAAAGTCATTGAATAAATCAAATTTAATCAAATCAAATCAAGTAGGCATGCATGCAGGGCACAAAGTTAGCACCAGCCAACAGCTAAATGCTGGTAAAATAATGCAAATGGCTGGTAGATTTGCTTCTATCACCAGCCAAAACAAACAAACAATGATAATCTATTGAGTGACTGGTAAAATTTGAACATTCACTAGTTATTTGGCTGGTGGACAAAAAAGTTGTCCACCCTGCATGCATGTGACTGTGCCTCGAAGTGTACT
Organism: Poromitra crassiceps; assembly: GCF_964638095.1. Classification (NCBI taxonomy): domain Eukaryota; kingdom Metazoa; phylum Chordata; class Actinopteri; order Beryciformes; family Melamphaidae; genus Poromitra; species Poromitra crassiceps. The sequence continues at coordinate 5,118,857 of NC_139644.1, read as the reverse complement.
ATGCATTTACAGCATGTCTGAAGTCTGGACTCACACAAAGTAAACCTCAAACTAGAACCTGTTTGTCAGAAGTGGGATTTGAATCCACACCTTCATTCAGAGACCAGAAACACCTGACCATCCTGTGTGTGGGGGGAAACTATATATGTGTTATGTTACTTATCTCAATGGTTCCAGACTTTTGAGACATCCAATACAATATCAAAGACACAAATCCAGCCTCTGTCTGTGTGCTTCAGAACAACCCTCCAGGCATCCTGGCCCTACTGGATGAGGAGTGCTGGTTCCCCAAAGCCACCGACATCTCCTTCGTGGAGAAGCTGTTGAACACCCACACCGGCCACGTGAAGTTCTCCAAACCCAAGCAACACAAAGAGAAGCTGTTGTTCACTGTGATGCACTACGCCGGGAAGGTGAGAATCACACTGTCGGACTCCATTCTTCTTCTTCTGTGACTTCTGTGGTCATTTAGTGACATCTCAAAATGTCAACTAATCAAACCCACTTTAATAGCTGACAAGTGTTGATCCTGTTAGGTTGACTATAATGCAGATAACTGGCTGACCAAGAACATGGACCCTCTGAACGACAACGTGACGGCTCTGCTCACCAACTCCTCCAGCGCCTTCATCCAGGACATGTGGAAAGACGGTCAGTCTCTCTTCTCTCCACACTCACATGGCAAACTGAGAGATGGTGACTTTGTTTCCACGAGTTTCACCACAAAAACCTGTTTTCCAATTGTTTTTCTAAACTTCTAAAGCCACCGAGATAGTGACATCATGTGAGGTTAGTGAGTTCTCAGCACATCAAGAGCATGGCAAAGGATTTGGGGAGAGGAGATGTTTCTTAAGGTATTTGATGTGTTCATGAATAGAATCAGTTTCATTTTGGTATATATATTTTGGTATACATAGAGCAATATACAAATACTCATTGGTCTCAAACATTTGAATGGTATTCATGTTAATCACTAGGACCAACTTTTTTTAATCTATCCTATTAAATGCCAAATACATAAGTTCAAAAGTTCAAGTTTATTTCTATAGGAAAGGACTTTACTAAGAAAGTAACTAGATCTTACTGATCAACAATCAATCATAGAACAGAATGTTGTAACACAAACTTAAAGAAGCAAAACCAGGCACCAGACGCACAAGAGCAAGTTTGAGCAAGACATAACTCAGCCCATCTATTCTACACAGCCGAACCTACTTGGCACCTCCAGCCTTAGACCCTCACAGCAAACAAGGAAAAACTCCAAAGAAAACCGTAGGAACTGATTTTCCTGAAGGAACAAGGTGGTTTGAAATCCTGCCCCAACTCTCCACCAATCTGGACCCTTCAGGACATACACACGACCCCACCCACCCAGGCCATAAACTCTTCAGGGCCCTCCCCCATGGCTGATGTCTGGCAGTACCACAACCTCTCGACACAGGGACAGCTCCTTCTAGGGCTGCTCGATTAATCGAATTTTAATCTAGATTACGATTTGGGCTGTCCACGATTATGAAAACAAGATAAATGACATCAAACGATTTTGCGGCTCTTGTCTCTCTCGTTCTGTCTTGTGTTGTAAATCAAGCGCACCCCTTCCTTTGCTCGGCCCCTCCCCCAAAGCCCAAAGCACACCAGCTCGAGTTGTGACTGTCGTGTGAAGAGCCACAGGCTTTCTCCTCCCCGCTTATTTCACAGAAAGAGAGCCGCTGGTCGAGAAGAGAGGTGAAACAACGTATGTGGGGTGGAAACACTATGGTTTTGCCGAGTTTAAAGGTCCTTACACTGCGCATATCTTGCACTGTTTGTTCCAAGTCTGTGGCTGTGACAGGTGGGTCAAAACTCGCATCGCAATTCCGTGCTGTATATGCGCATCGCTCTTGATGTGTATGAGCGATGCGTATATACAGCACGGAATTGCGATGCGAGTTTTGACTCACCTGTCAAGATATGCGCGGTCGTGGCAGCACCCCGCAACATGACCTCTCCCTCTGTTTAATCTCTTGAAATCCACTCACAAAGTGGTCTATGACCAAGAAATAACGCTAAATGAACAAAAAGACAAAGTCCCATCTAGTTACTCCTGCCACAACACAGTCATCGATTCAGGACACTCTTTACAATGCGACCGCATTGATATGATGCATGAATATGCATTCAACAGCTAACGATCTCACAGATAAACATTAACAATAGCCTATTATGAACCTAAACGTAAGTCGCTTTGGATAAAACCATCTGCCAAATGAGTAATTTAATGTAGCCTAATGTAAACGAACGTTACTCAATAGCGTTCTCATTTGGTTAGATTTGAGGTTTAAGGACTACTAGTTCAGATGTTTACCAACATATTGAATGTAGATTAATAGTTGCAGTTGGTTGTGGCAGTTCACTGCAACATAGTAGGCCTACATATACTGTATATTTATTTTAGTTTTTATTTTATTTCTAAATCTTTGCACTTTTATTATTTATTTATTTATTTATTTTCAATGATATCTAAAATCCAAAGACATCCAATGTTAAAAAGAAAAGCCAGTGTCAATGTTCAATAAATGCATGATGTTCTCAATGTCAATGATGTCAATAATCGTGTTAAATAATCGTGATCTCAATATCAATCAAAATAATCGTGATTATGATTTTTGTCATAATCGAGCAGCCCTAGCTCCTTCCCAACTGCCATCCGCCTCTTCAGTGAGACCCGAAAGCCCCCACAAAGCAAGACTTTGTCACTCCCCCCCCCCCGGACACCGCATTATATGTCACTTTACAGGACTTTTACTTTGCACTTTATAATTGTAGATTGTTTTCTGTTTTGCTCCATCTTCCGCTGTTGATGTGATCGCTGCGCTGCATAGTTGCAATAAGTCAAATTCCTCGTTTGTATTCTAATGACTCACCATGGCTTCAAATGAATTCTGAGTTCTGAGTTCAAACATTATTGTGATGAAACACAGTGTGAATGTTTCCTCTCTTCACTGCCGTGTCAGGGGACCGTGTGGTGGGCCTGGAGACCATGACCAAGATGGAGAGTTCCGCACCCACCAAGTCCAAGAAGGGCATGTTCCGCACGGTGGGCCAGCTATACAAGGAGTCGCTGGGCAAGCTGATGATCACCCTGCACAACACCCAACCAAACTTCGTCCGCTGCATCATCCCCAACCACGAGAAGAGGGTAGGCTGTGTGTAAAGCACTGGAAGTAGCCAGCGTCAAGTCTTTAACCATGAGAAGAGGGTAGGCAGTTAAGATGTCCAGTAGAAATAAGAACAGGGACCAGACTGTTAAGATGTCCAGTACAAATAAGAACAAAGACCAGACTGTTTTAGATGTCCAGTACAAATAAGAACAAAGACCAGACTGTTTTAGATGTCCAGTAGAAATAAGAACAGAGACCAGACTGTTTTAGATGTCCAGTACAAATAAAAACAAAGACCAGACTGTTTTAGATGTCCAGTAGAAATAAGAACAAAGACCAGACTGTTTTAGATGTCCAGTAGAAATAAGAACAGGGACCAGACTGTTAAGATGTCCAGTACAAATAAGAACAAAGACCAGACTGTTTTAGGTGTCCAGTAGAAATAAGAACAGAGACCAGAATGTTAAGATGTCCAGTAGAAATAAGAACAGAGACCAGACTGTTTTAGATGTCCAGTACAAATAAGAACAGAGACCAGACTGTTTTAGGTGTCCAGTACAAATAAGAACAAAGACCAGACTGTTTTAGATGTCCAGTACAAATAAGAACAGAGACCAGACTGTTTTAGATGTCCAGTACAAATAAGAACAAAGACCAGACTGTTTTAGATGTCCAGTACAAATAAGAACAGAGACCAGACTGTTAAGATGTCCAGTACAAATAAGAACAAAGACCAGACTGTTTTAGATGTCCAGTACAAATAAGAACAAAGACCAGACTGTTTTAGATGTCCAGTACAAATAAGAACAAAGACCAGACTGTTTTAGATGTCCAGTACAAATAAGAACAGAGACCAGACTGTTTTAGATGTCCAGTACAAATAAGAACAGAGACCAGACTGTTTTAGATGTCCAGTACAAATAAGAACAGAGACCAGACTGTTTTAGATGTCCAGTACAAAAAAAGAACAGAGACCAGACTGTTTTAGATGTCCAGTACAAATAAGAACAAAGACCAGACTGTTTTAGATGTCCAGTACAAATAAGAACAGAGACCAGACTGTTTTAGATGTCCAGTACAAATAAGAACAGAGACCAGACTGTTTTAGATGTCCAGTACAAATAAGAACAGAGACCAGACTGTTTTAGATGTCCAGTACAAATAAGAACAGAGACCAGACTGTTTTAGATGTCCAGTACAAATAAGAACAGAGACCAGACTGTTTTAGATGTCCAGTACAAATAAGAACAAAGACCAGACTGTTTTAGATGTCCAGTACAAATAAGAACAGAGACCAGACTGTTTTAGATGTCCAGTACAAATAAGAACAGAGACCAGACTGTTTTAGATGTCCAGTACAAATAAGAACAAAGACCAGACTGTTTTAGATGTCCAGTACAAATAAGAACAGAGACCAGACTGTTTTAGATGTCCAGTACAAATAAGAACAGAGACCAGACTGTTTTAGATGTCCAGTACAAATAAGAACAGAGACCAGACTGTTTTAGATGTCCAGTACAAATAAGAACAGAGACCAGACTGTTTTAGATGTCCAGTAGAAATAAGAACAGAGACCAGACTGTTGCTGCTGTGCTGCAGGCAGGGAAGTTGGACACCAACCTGGTGCTGGAGCAGCTGAGGTGTAACGGCGTGCTGGAGGGCATCCGCATCTGCAGACAGGGCTTCCCCAACCGCATCGTCTTCCAGGAGTTCAGACAGAGGTGAGGCAGCTGTGTGTGTGTGTGTGTGTGTGGGGGGGGGCGGGCGCCGTCGCAGGTCCTATCTTGTATCTTATCCATCAGCGACTTTTGACCATCAATGGCTAGTCACAGCCAGACAGCCATATTGACCATCAGTGGTTAGTCACAGTCAGACAGCCATATTGACCATCAATGGCTAGTCACAGTCAGACAGCCATATTGACCATCAATGGCTAGTCACAGTCAGACAGCCATATAGCCATCAGTGGCTAGTCACAGTCAGACAGCCATATAGCCATCAGTGGCTAGTCACAGTCAGACAGCCATATTGACCATCAGTGGCTAGTCACAGTCAGACAGCCATATAGCCATCAGTGGCTAGTCACAGTCAGACAGCCATATTGACCATCAGTGGCTAGTCACAGTCAGACAGCCATATAGCCATCAGTGGCTAGTCACAGTCAAACAGCCATATTGACCATCAATGGCTAGTCACAGTCAGACAGCCATATTGACCATCAATGGCTAGTCACAGTCAGACAGCCATATAGCCATCAGTGGCTAGTCACAGTCAGACAGCCATATAGCCATCAGTGGCTAGTCACAGTCAGACAGCCATATTGACCATCAGTGGCTAGTCACAGTCAGACAGCCATATAGCCATCAGTGGCTAGTCACAGTCAGACAGCCATATTGACCATCAGTGGCTAGTCACAGTCAGACAGCCATATAGCCATCAGTGGCTAGTCACAGTCAAACAGCCATATAGCCATCAGTGGCTAGTCACAGTCAGACAGCCATATAGACCATCAGTGGCTAGTCACAGTCAGACAGCCATATAGCCATCAGTGGCTAGTCACAGTCAGACAGCCATATTGACCATCAGTGGCTAGTCACAGTCAGACAACCATATAGCCATCAGTGGCTAGTCACAGTCAGACAGCCATATAGCCATCAGTGGCTAGTCACAGTCAGACAGCCATATAGCCACCAGTGGCTAGTCACAGTCAGACAGCCATATAGCCATCAGTGGCTAGTCACAGTCAGGCAGCCATATAGCCATCAGTGGCTAGTCACAGTCAGACAGCCATATAGCCATCAGTGGCTAGTCACAGTCAGACAGCCATATAGCCATCAGTGGCTAGTCACAGTCAGACAGCCATATTGACCATCAGTGGCTAGTCACAGTCAGACATCCATATTGACCATCAGTGGCTAGTCACAGTCAGACAGCCATATAGCCATCAGTGGCTAGTCACAGTCAGACAGCCATATAGCCATCAGTGGCTAGTCACAGTCAGACATCCATATTGACCATCAGTGGCTAGTCACAGTCAGACAGCCATATAGCCATCAGTGGCTAGTCACAGTCAGACAGCCATATAGCCATCAGTGGTTAGTCACAGTCAGACATCCATATTGACCATCAGTGGCTAGTCACAGTCAGACAGCCATATTGACCACCAGTGGCTAGTCACAGTCAGACAGCCATATAGCCATCAGTGGCTAGTCACAGTCAGACAGCCATATAGCCATCAGTGGCTAGTCACAGTCAGACAGCCATATAGCCATCAGTGGCTAGTCACAGTCAGACAGCCATATAGCCATCAGTGGCTAGTCACAGTCAGACAGCCATATAGCCATCAGTGGCTAGTCACAGTCAGACAGCCATATAGCCATCAGTGGTTAGTCACAGTCAGACATCCATATTGACCATCAGTGGCTAGTCACAGTCAGACAGCCATATTGACCACCAGTGGCTAGTCACAGTCAGACAGCCATATAGCCATCAGTGGCTAGTCACAGTCAGACAGCCATATAGCCATCAGTGGCTAGTCACAGTCAGACAGCCATATAGCCATCAGTGGCTAGTCACAGTCAGACAGCCATATAGCCATCAGTGGCTAGTCACAGCCAGACAGCCATATAGCCATCAGTGGCTAGTCACAGCCAGACAGCCATATTGACCATCAGTGGCTAGTCACAGTCAGACAGCCATATTGACCATCAGTGGCTAGTCACAGTCAGACAGCCATATAGCCATCAGTGGCTAGTCACAGTCAGACAGCCATATAGCCATCAGTGGCTAGTCACAGTCAGACAGCCATATAGCCATCAGTGGCTAGTCACAGTCAGACAGCCATATAGCCATCAGTGGCTAGTCACAGTCAGACAGCCATATAGCCATCAGTGGCTAGTCACAGTCAGACAGCCATATAGCCATCAGTGGTTAGTCACAGTCAGACATCCATATTGACCATCAGTGGCTAGTCACAGTCAGACAGCCATATTGACCACCAGTGGCTAGTCACAGTCAGACAGCCATATAGCCATCAGTGGCTAGTCACAGTCAGACAGCCATATTGACCATCAGTGGCTAGTCACAGTCAGACAGCCATATTGCACCTGTCTTTACTGAAGTCAGAGGAAAAACACTATTAGTATCTATGTCTCTGTATGTTTACTGAAGTCACAGTTATTGTACTGAATGTAGGTATGAGATCCTGGCTGCCAGTGCCATCCCCAAAGGCTTCATGGATGGGAAGCAGGCTTGCTGTCTGATGGTGAGTCTGATGAAGTTTGGTTCAGTCAGATTGACCAGTTCTCAGTCAGTTTGTGGTTTGGTATTGAGCAGCAACGAGTAATCAATTACTATTAATCGATGACTATTCAATTAATTGTCAACTATTTTGATCGGTTTGAGTGATTTTTTTAAGAAGAAAAGTCAAAACTTCTTAAATGTGAATATTTTCTTGTTTCTTTACTCCTCTATGACAGTAAACTGAATATCTTTGACAACAAACAACTAGTCGATTAATCGAGAAAATAATCAACAGATTAATGTTTTACATATTATTGCTTTCTCCTCTCCTTTCCTCTCAACTCTCTCCTCACCTCTCCTTGTCTCTCCCCTCTCCTCTCGTCTCTCTCCACTCCTCTCTTCTCTCTCTTCACCTCTCCTCTTTCTCCTATCCTCTCCTCTCTCGCCTCTCCTTTCCTCTCCTCCAGGTGAAGCATCTGGACCTGGATCCTAACCTGTATCGTATCGGTCAGAGTAAGATGTTCTTCAGGACGGGCGTGTTGGCCCAGTTGGAGGAGGAGAGGGACCTCAAACTCACCGTCGTCATCATCTCCTTGCAGGCACAGGCCCGAGGCTTCCTGGCCCGCAAGTAAGACACATATCCCTCAGAGGTGTTGCCCAGCCAGCTCTGCTCCTGTCCCGAAGCTTGTCAAAAGTGGTATCGATAAGTATTGATACAAAAAATGTGAAACTGATACAATACAATACTATACTGTAATATATCAATACTAATTGTTTTTTAAACAGAAACAGTACAATACTCATTTGCAACAGTATCGATAGTAAAAGATTTGAACGGATACAATGCTCATTTGCAACAGGTATCGATAGTATCGATTAGTATCGATACTAAAAATTCTAAACAGATACAATACTCATTTGCAACAGTATCGATACCAGCAGTGCTTTCTCAAAATCAGACATACTACTGATTTTTCCCTCCCTCATTGGTGGGTATCTGTTGCTTCAACAAGCTCAAAGTGTTCTGATAGGCTGATGACTAGAGCAGGGGTAATCTGCTGTGTAAGTCCAAAGTTGTTAATGAGTTTCATCAGGCCTAGATTATGGAGAAGTGTGCGTCTGTCCGTCCATCTGTCTTCCTTTATTTTTATGTGCCTCTTGATGTGTTGTCATATCGAAATGGTATCGAGTATTGATATTTTCCTGGGGATCGGTATTGAAGTTAGAAATTCTAGTATCGTGACAACCTGAGTCAGTCTCAAGTCTTCAGGCAGAAGTCTCAAGTTAGTTGTGTATCCTGTTTCATTCTTACCCACGCGTGTCTGACCTCTGACCTCTGTGTGCGTTCACATGTCTGACCTCTGTGTGCGTTCACATGTCTGACCTCTGTGTGCGTTCACATGTCTGACCTCTGTGTGCGTTCACATGTCTGGTCTCTGTGTGTTCAGGGCCTTCAGTAAACGACAGCAGCAGCTGACCTCTGACCTCTGTGTGTGTTCAGGGCCTTCAGTAAACGCCAGCAGCAGCTGACCGCCATGAAGGTCATCCAGAGGAACTGTGCCTGTTACCTCAAACTCAAGAACTGGCAGTGGTGGAGGCTCTTCACCAAGGTCACACACACACACACACACACACACACACACACACAAACACACACACACACACACACACACACACACACACACACACACACACACACACACACACAGAGCAGTGAACCAGCAGTGTTACTCTCAAAAAGTAATTGAATTACTTTGAAATTACTGCACAATTAAAGTAATTCATTACTAGGGAAAGTAACTTTTGCATCACTGTCAAAAGTCTGCTTTGATTCTGTTATGAACGCATTATTTTAGTGTTGTGTGGCACAGTGTGCGACCAGACATACTGTCAAAATGTGATCGGCGGCGGCTGTAGCTCAGGAGCTAGAGCGGGTCGTCCACTAATCACTTTGGATAAAAGAGGTCGGTGGTTCGATTCCCAGCTCCTCCAGTCTGCATGTCGAAGTGTCCTTGGGCAAGATACTGAACCCCAAATTGCTCCCGTTGGTGTGCCAGCACCCTGCGTGGTAACCTGCCGCCATCAGTGTGTGAATGGGTGAATGTACCTACTGACTGTAAAGCGCTTTGGATAAAAGCGCTATATAAATGCAGGCCATTTACCATTTACCATCATTCTAGCTGCATTTCAAAATCCAGACACACATCCTACAGTATGATGCCGTTTCCAGCCTTCCAGACAAATGTTGTGGGTGGTCCGTAGTGGGTGGTGAATAGTTGTGCGATCTGTCTGTCATCCAGGTGAAGCCCCTGCTCCAGGTGACCAGGCAGGAAGAGGAAATGGGTCAGAAGGATGAGGAGCTGAAGGTGGCGAAGGATGTGGCAGTCAAGTCCCAGGCCGAACTGACCGAGGTCACCCAGAAACACACACAGGTAAACGCACGCACGCACTCGCACACACACACACACACACACACACACACACACACACACACACACACACACACACACACACACACAACCAGTAGGAACCTCTTGTGTTTAATCTAGACTCTGGAACAGCCAATACTAACTTTCTGTTTGAAGCAAGCCTGGCACAGCTACTTGGAACCTCTCTTTGTAATCTTGAATTCAGAACAGCCATTGACTTCTTGTTCTTAATCTACACAGACAGCACAGCATGATCCAATGAAAAGACTTAATCTACACAGACAGCACAGCATGATCCAATGAAAAGACTTAATCTACACAGACAGCACAGCATGATCCAATGAAAAGACTTAATCTACACAGACAGCACAGGCATGATCCAATGAAAAGACTTAATCTACACAGACAGCACAGGCATGATCCAATGAAAAGACTTGATCTACACAGACAGCACAGGCATGATCCAATGAAAAGACTTCGGGCTTTATCTTCCCAAAAGCGCTAATTTAGCATTTGCGCTCGTTTAACGCCGTGCGCAATGCAAATTGGGGGCGGACACAAGCGTATGGCTGTGATAATTGTACTGGGCATTGGCTGCCACATGCCAAAGCAGGCGTTTCAGCACTAAAATGTGGGATAGATGGCATTATACTATCATCAGCAGCGCGCAATTACTTTGCGCTAAGAGCTTTGAAAAGGACCTCTTAGGCGCAAATACCTCTCTACGCTGGGCGCTCTGCACGGAGATTACTGGCTGCGCTCCCAGCGCAGAGATGTATTTGCGCAGTGGAAAGTTTAATTCCTTTTGGATATGTCATTACGCACAGCCTTGCCATGCCAAGACATCAAATTATGCTGCTAAAATTGGGTATTAGCAGATAATTCAGTGAGGCAATCAACTATAACTCACTGAGAAACTTTTATCACATCGCAAAGAGGGAAATGAATTGAGAAAACTTGATCTACACAGACAGCACAGCATGATCCAATGAAAAGACTTAATCTACACAGACAGCACAGCATGATCCAATGAAAAGACATTTGGTAGAAGCAGATGATGCTAGAAGGACCGTCTTGTGATGTGTGTGTGTGTGTGTGTGTGCGCGTGCGTGCGTGCGTGCATGCCTGTGTGTGTGCATGCCTGTGTGTGTGCATGCCTGTGTGTGTGTGTGTGTGTGTGTGTGTGTGTGTGCGTGCGTGCGTGCGTGCCTGTGTGTGTGTGCGTGCGTGCGTGCCTGTGTGTGTGTGCGTGCGTGCGCGTGTGTGTGTAGCTGGTTGCAGAGCGGGCCCAGCTGGAGTCCAGGCTGCAGGCAGAGACAGAGCTGTACACAGAGGCCGAGGACATGAGGCTCCGCCTGGAGGCCAAGCAGGCCGAGCTGGAGGAGGTGCTGCACGAGCTGGAGGCCCGACTGGAGGAGGAGGAGGACAGGAGCAACAACCTGACCACAGAGAGGAAGGACATGGAGCAGCAGCTGCAGGTGCAGGAGACACACACACACATCACACACACACACACGCACACACACGCGCGCGCACACACACACACACACAGGCACGCACGCACGCACACACACACACACACACAGACACACACACGCACACACGCACACACACACACACACACACACACACACGCACACACACACACACGCACACACACGCACACACACACATGGCTGGAGGAGGAGGAGAGGAGCAACAACCTGACCACAGAGAGGAAGGACATGGAGCAGCAGATACAGGAGACACACACACACACACACACACACACATGGCTGGAGGATTCAAGATTCAAGATTTTTATTGTCACTCCATGGTACAAGTATCACGTGTGAAATTCTTGTGCTGTGAACTCTGTTTACAACATAGTACAAATATAACAGGGCATATGAGTGCAAAAACAACAAGAGACACAACAAGCAATAAGGCAGTATAGTGATAAGACAAGTCAGAGACAGTGGCATATTCACTGCACATAGGTGCACATGTCATGTGCATACTTTAGACGTGCTTAAACATTTTAAATTTGGCGTATTTGACATATAGGTGCAAATAGCATTCCTTATTAAACATACAATTAAACATTAGACATACGTAATGGTAGCAGCTACAGTACGGTACAGTACGGCTACTTCACTATTTGTGTATGTTAAGGAGTCTCGTGGCCTGCGGGAAGAAACTGTTCCTCAAGCGATTTGTGCGTGCTTTTGGAACCCTGTATCTTCTCCCTGAGGGTAACAGGGAGAACAGACTGTTGTGGGGGTGGTTTGTGTCTTTGATGATCTTCAGGGACCTCCTGAGGCACCGCTGTTTATACAGTTCATGCAGTTCTGGCAACTCACATCCTGTTACGTGCTGGGCCGCGCGTCTCACTCTCCGTAGCGCCCTGCGGTCCATGGTGGTACAGTTCCCGTACCAGGTGGTGAAGCAGCCAGTCAGCAGGCTTTCAATGGTGCCTCTGTAGAAGTCCCTAAGGATTTCTGGCCTTAGCCCAAATTTCTTCAGGCGCCTGAGTCCGTGTATTCGCTGTTGGGCCTTTTTGACAGTGGCGGTGTGACTGCCACTGTTGCCGGAGGAGGAGAGGAGCAACAACCTGACCACAGAGAGGAAGGACATGGAGCAGGAGCTACAGGAGACACACACACACACACACACACACACACACACACACACACACACACACACACACAGCATATATTTGCTATGGAGCAGTGCAGATTCCATGCTCACCACCAGGTTTTTTTGTGGTTGAGAGTTGAACATATTTTAACTTGTGAGGATAAGATAAGAGCCACGCACGGCCAATCAAAATGACAGAAATGACAAGTTCAGCGAGTGTGTGTGTGCATTTCTTCTTCTGTGTTGTTTTAAGGCAAGTTGGCATCCTTTATGCTGCATTAGCGCCTCCTTCTGGATCCATCTATCCACTGTCTCCCTACTCTATTCCCTCTCCTTAACTCCAAACTTGCAGGCAAGAGCACCGTTGAATGCATTTGCATTTGCCAACTGTGATGTCACTTGAGCAGTTGTGATGTCATCAGTGATGATGTCACTCGAGCAACTGTGATCTTATCTGTCTATATAAATGTGGCAATCTATCTATCTTATACATTTGGCAATGTGGGCAATCTCAGTTCTCTGTCTGTTCTCTGTTTAATTTTTTGTGCCGGCCACAGCTATGCCGTTTTAGGTGCGATCGGGCTGAAACTTTCAGGGGGTGTTCAGGGCCAGCTCAGCAAGCTGCAGGGCGGCCGACCTAGGAATCGAGTGTGCAAGATGCCTAGTATACTAATATAATTGGGCAAAATAATGGACAGATTAAGAGAATGAAAAGAATGGTTGGTGCAGCCCTAGTTTGAAGGTGTTCTGTGCCTGGGTCTTCAGCTGCTGGAGGCCCACCTGGTGGAGGAGGAGGATGCCAGGCAGATGCTGCAGCTGGAGAAAGCCTCTGTGGAGGGGAGGATCAAGAAGCTGGATGAGGATGTGCTGCTCATGGAGGACCAGAACAACAAGCTGCTGAAGGTCTGAGGCTGTGTGTGCAGAGGTGTGTGCGTGCGTGTGTGTGTGTGTGTGTGTGTGCGTGTGTGCGTGTGTGTGCGTATGCGTGCATGTGTGTGTGTGCGAGCGCGCGTGCGTGCGTGCGTGTGTGTGCGCGTGTGTGCATGTGTGTCTATGTGTATGTGTTACACCCTGTGCTCCTCTGCTGTGCTGCAGGAGCGGAAGCTTCTGGAGGAGAGGATGTGTGACCTGAGCTCCAACCTGGCCGAGGAGGAGGAGAAGTCCAAGAACCTGACCAAGCTCAAGACCAAACACGAGTCTATGATCTCTGAGCTCGAGGGTCTGTCATTCTATTCATCTCTATTCAACTCTCACACATCTGTATTATAACTAGCAGGATACCCACCATGTGCAGTGTATCCAGTGTAACTCACACATCTGTATTATAACTAGCAGGATAGTGATACCCACCCTGTGCAGATACCCACCCTGTGCAGATACCCACCCTGTGCAGATACCCACCCTGTGCAGATACCCACCCTGTGCAGATACCCACCCTGTGCAGATACCCACCCTGTGCAGATACCCACCCTGTGCAGATACCCACCCTGTGCAGATACCCACCCTGTGCAGATACCCACCCTGTGCAGATACCCACCGTGTGCAGATACCCACCCTGTGCATGTTCAACCCCTATGTCTTATGTCTGCAGCCAGGCTGGCCAGCATGGACACACAGCTCCCCAGCCCCATAAATCTTGTAAAATTCGTCTGAAATAGCTCCCCAACAGATAAACAAATATGACCATATACCGTACATGTGTTTGATGTACTGTACATACAAAGAACTTCCACAATCCAATTTGTGAAACACGCATTTAAAAAAATCGCGATTTCCTTCTTCCTGGTTTCTCCTCTGCCAGCCTGAGCTCACCTCACAGAGGCGCTCTGCCCCCGGCTGAAGCCAGGGTCCACGTGACGTAAATTCATCATCAGAGGGTGTGTGGCGCGCGCAGGCTCTCTGCAGACAAACGCGTAGGCTACTTTTGTGACCGCACGGACACGTCCGGTGGAGGCTGTGCATTTTCTTCTCTGTGTTTTCCGCGTCACGTCGCGCCTTCCCTGCAGTTGGCTCACGCCCCCCAGGGGAGGCGCGCCTCACACTTTGAAAACCACCGCTATACACTGTTTAAGTCTTGAAATAAAATCACCTAAATTCAACTGAAATATTAGTTTAGGATCTCCGGTATGGTCAAGCCAAGATAGGTGAGGCAGTCCTTTGAATGGGAGATTTTCCAGGAAAGAAATTTAAGTTTGATTTATATATATATACACATCGTCGCTGTCGTTCCAGGACCTCGAATCTCCAAAACAGCAACTTTTCAGGAAGTTAAAAAAACCTGTTTGCTCTTAAAGGAGAATTTCGGTTTTTTTTAACCTGGACCCATCTCCTGGCAATAATTATGATTTGGCCACTCACCCAGCGATGTCCGCGGCGTTTCTGGCCGTCCTAGCGTTGTTTTGAGATCAGTAGCATCCAAGTCAGTTGTAAAATGGAGCTGATTTGGGGCCAAGTGTGAGCCTGTCTTTCCTGCATCTAAATAGCTATTTTTATTCCCGTTTTCACGACATATCGTCATAATGTGATCCCTCAACATCCACCAGAGTGATATTTCGCCCCAGGCCATTTCCTGGACTCTCACAGGGATCAAATTACCTCAAACGTGATCTCGGTCACCAAGTCTCGTAAAGTCCCGCGATACTTTCCTGCCGGCTGGCCAACTACAGGTACACGCTTTGCGGTGGTGGTTTTAGCGTAACCTATGTGGGGTTTGGCGTAACCTATGTGGGGTTTGGCGTAACCTATGTGGGATTCGAAATAACGAAGGTTATGCCAAACCATACATAGGTTACGCTAAAACCACCACCGCAAAGCGTCCTACCTGTAGTTGGCCAGTCGGCAGGAAAGTATCGCGGGACTTGACGAGACTTGGTGACCGAGATCACGTTTGAGGTAATTTGATCCCTGTGAGAGTCCAGGAAATGGCCTGGGGCGAAATATCACTCTGGTGGATGTTGAGGGATCACATTATGACGATATGTGGTGAAAACGGGAATAAAAATAGCTATTTAGATGCAGGAAAGACAGGCTCACACTTGGCCCCAAATCAGCTCCATTTTACAACTGACTTGGACGCTATTGATCTCAAAACAACGCTAGGATGGCCAGAAACGCCGCGGACATCGCTGGGTGAGTGGCCAAATCATAATTATTGCCAGGAGATGGGTCCAGGTTAAAAAAAAACGAAATTCTCCTTTAAAATACTGAACCAAACGTCGTCAAAGTTGGCACATGTCTTAATTATAGTTAGTTTCCCGCTGAATGTGTCATTACTTTATTAATATCTTACCTGGATAAGCTCAAATTATGTTGTTTATATTATCAGTCCGACTTGGAAGCACTTTCTCCCGGCCAGTCAGGCGGGAGAGAGTGGTATGCTCATGCACGAGCCCCAAGCTCCGGGCCGCGGGGGCGCGCGCAGGAGCAGCAGCAGTGCTCTGAGCCTCTCATATCCGAGGCGGGGGCTTTCGCATGGGGTGAGAACAGTCTGACATAACGTAGCGTTAATGTTACTTTATTCTCTTCAGAAAACACTCCGATTTGCATGTTAAAACAAGTTTGCAGCCTAGGAATAACTGGAAAACATTTGATTGATATATTAACGTCAGAGGAAGCCAGGATTAGTCAAAACGATATGAGAATTACACAGCACGTCTGACGTGTGACTTTTCCGGGTTTACTGTCCTGCGTGGGGGGGTACAGACGGAGGTAGGGGACTAATTTCGAGGTTTGACTGACAGATTGAGGGCGAATGGCGTTACGAGATTTACTCACAAGCTCGTTTTAATGCTTTTCCATTGGTTGCATTTGTTAAAAACCACAGAGACGTGAAGGGTGACCAATGGCACTGATTTATGACAAAAAGTAAAAAGGTGAAAAAAGGGACATTCGAGGTCCTGGCACAACAGCGACGATATATATAGATATATATATACTATATATAAATCAAATAACTTATTTTTTACCTTAGTAAAGGCTGCGTTCTGCTGTCTGCATGTGTCTTTCTCGCCATCTGTGCATCCTTGTTTCACGCACCGCCTGCCTCCCAGAAAGAAGGACGTTCACGTGCGTGCAGGTCTGCAGGAGGGGTTGAAGGATGCAGGTCTGCAGGAGGGGTTGAAGGATGCCGATGCCGTGTTGGGCCTGCAATGTTCTTGAATTTGATGTTGAATAAGCTGTTGGAACATTATAACATTTTGTAGATGAGCTCATTTGGAAAGTTTTCTCCCCATGTGTGCAGTGCGTTTGAAGAAGGAGGAGAAGGCTCGTCAGGACATGGAGAAGGCCAGGAGGAAGCTGGAGGCAGAGCTAGGCGACATGCAGGAGCAGCAGGCCGACCTGATGGCCCAGATCACCCAGCTCCAAGCCCAGCTGGCCACCAAGGAGGAGGAGCTCCAGGCCACCCAGGCCCGGTAACACCCACACACCTGACCACACTGCAACATACCCAGGCCTAGTAACACACACACACACCTGACCTGACCACACTGCAACATACCCAGGCCTGGTAACACACACACACACCTGACCACACTGCAACATACCCAGGCCTGGTAACACACATACCTGACCTGACCACACTGCAACATACCCAGGCCTAGTAACACACACACACACCTGACCTGACCACACTGCAACATACCTAGGCCTGGTAACACACACACACACCTGACCACACTGCAACATACCCAGGCCTGGTAACACACATACCTGACCTGACCACACTGCAACATACCCAGGCCTGGTAACACACACACACACCTGACCACACTGCAACATACCCAGGCCTGGTAACACACATACCTGACCTGACCACACTGCAACATACCCAGGCCTGGTAACACACACACCTGACCTGACTGCACTGCAACATACCCAGGCCTGGTAACACTGATGTGTTGCATTGCATCATCAGCGATGATGTCAAAAATTATGTCATAAGGGCGCGCACACACACGCGTGCACGCATACACACACTCACACACACACACACACACACACACACACACACACACACACACACACACACAAGGAGGCATTGTGACAAGACAGATCAGTGATGTCATAGGGGGGCACACACACACTGATGATGTCATCAGTGACATGATAATGGGGCACACACGCACACATACACAAGCAGGCATTGTGACATCACTGATGCAATAACACACACACACACGCACGACATCACGCGCGAATTGTTTGTCTGTCATGTGTGGGCAGGCTGGAGGAGGAGAGCAGGGGCCGTGCGGCGCTGCTGAAGCGGGTGCGGGAGCTGGAGCAGCTGCTGGCAGAGTTGGAGGAGGACCTGGAGGCGGAGCGGGCTGCCCGGGGGAAGGTGGAGGTGGCGAGGAGGGACCTGGAAGACGAGCTCAACGCCCTGCGCACAGAGCTGGAGGACAGCCTGGACAGCACTGCTGCACAGCACGAGCTACGGTCAGTACAGACACACCTGCAGGGCCACACCCATGTGACTTCATGAAAAACACGTTTAAAGTCGCTGCAAATCAAGCATAAATATGTGTTTTTGAATTTGTCACACCACAGGAAAATGTGTTAATTAACCACCCAATTAAAAATGTTGAAAAATGTTGCTCAGGGCAAAGCGTGAGCAGGAAGTGGCCATGCTGAAGAAAGCCCTGGAGGATGAGCTGCGCGGCCACGAGGCGGTGGTCCAGGATCTGAGGCAGAGACACAGCCAGGCACTGGAGGAGCTTAGCGAGCAGCTGGAGCAGGCCAAGAAGGTGGGTCAGTGATGCCCAACCAGGGAGCAACTTGCAGGGGGGTCATGGAAAGATTGGGGATTACAATTTAAAGTCAGCTGACAATCATTAAAGGAGAATTTCGTTTTTTTACACCACGGTCCTTATTTCCAGCTTAAAATATGATCTTTTACTCACCCAAATAACTTTGGTTTCATTCGGATGTCCACAGACGATTTTGAGCTCGGAGTAGCATCCTCAAACAGGCTATAACGGGCGCAAACGGGGCCACATGCATGCGCTCTGTAAATAACAAATTTTCTGTCACATCGCGGTTCATTATGGCAGTATCTATATGTCAAGCTAGGCTGCTGTGTTATTTAGCTACCTTCCTGACAAGCTAGCATGACATGGTTGGTACAAATCGATTCCTTAGGTCTACACAAACACACACACACCAGATGTTGCCTGGTGTCCAGCTGTATTGAGGTGTGGACTGTGTGTGTCAGGTGCGAGGTGGTCTGGAGAAAGCCAAGGCGGCCCTGGAGAAGGAGTCAGCTGACCTGAGAGCGGAGCTGCGCTCGCTGGCTGCAGCCAAGCAGGACGTGGAGCACAGGAGGAAGAAGACAGAGGGACAGCTGGCCGACCTGCAGGCGCGCCACAGCGAGGGCGAGAGACAGAGGGCCGAGCTGGGAGAGCGAGTCTCCAAGATGAACGTGAGGAGTCATCACAATAATAGTGGTGGTCTAAGACTGGGCTGATATGACGGCTCTAACTGTCTCTCTGTCGCTCTCTCTTGCTCTCTCTGTCTGTCTAACTGTCTCTCTGTCGCTCTCTCTCTCTCTCTCTCTGTCTAACTGTCTCTCTGTTGCTCTCTCTCGCTCTCTGTCTGTCTAACTGTCTCTCTGTCGCTCTCTCTCTCTCGCTCTCTCTGTCTGTCTAACTGTCTCTCTGTCGCTCTCTCTCTCGCTCTCTCTGTCTGTCTAACTGTCTCTCTGTCGCTCTCTCTCTCTCGCTCTCTCTCTCTGTCTAACTGTCTCTCTGTCGCTCTCTCTCTCTCTCTCTGTCTGTCTGTCTAACTGTCTCGTTGTCGCTCTCTCTGTCTGTCTAACTGTCTCTCTCTCTCTCTCTCTCTCTCTCTGTCTGTCTAACTGTCTCTCTGTCGCTCTCTCTCTCGCTCTCTCTGTCTGTCTAACTGTCTCTCTGTCGCTCTCTCTCTCTCTCTCTGTCTGTCTAACTGTCTCTCTGTCGCTCTCTCTCTCTCTCTCTCTCTCTGTCTGTCTAACTGTCTCTGTCGCTCTCTCTCTCTCTCTCTCTCTCTGTCTAACTGTCTCTCTGTCGCTCTCTCTCTCTCTCTCTCTGTCTGTCTAACTGTCTCTGTCGCTCTCTCTCTCTCTCTCTCTCTGTCTAACTGTCTCTCTGTCGCTCTCTCTCGCTCTCTCTGTCTGTCTAACTGTCTCTCTGTCGCTCTCTCTCTCTCTCTGTCTAACTGTCTCTGTCGCTCTCTCTCGCTCTCTCTGTCTAACTGTCTCTCTGTCGCTCTCTCTCTCTGTCTAACTGTCTCTGTCGCTCTCTCTCTCTCTCTCTCTCTCTGTCTAACTGTCTCTGTCGCTCTCTCTCTCTCTCGCTCTCTCTGTCTAACTGTCTCTATGTCTCTCTGTCTCTCTCTCTCTGTCTGTCTAACTGTCCCTATGTCTCTCTCTCTCTCTCTCTCTCTGTCTGTCTAACTGTCTCTCTCTCTCTCTCTGTCTGTCTAACTGTCTCTCTCTCTCTCTCTCTCTGTCTGTCTGTCTAACTGTCTCTCTCTCTCTCTCTCTCTCTCTCTCTCTCTCTGTCTGTCTAACTGTCTCTCTCTCTCTCTCTCTCTCTCTCTCTCTCTCTCTGTCTGTCTAACTGTCTCTCTCTCTCTCTCTCTCTCTCTGTCTGTCTAACTGTCTCTATGTCTCTCTCTCTCTCTCTCTCTCTCTCTCTCTGTCTGCCAGGTGGAGCTGGACAGTGTAACAGGTCTTCTGAACGAGGCAGAGGGGAAGAACATCAAGCTGAGTAAAGATGTCTCCAGTCTGAGCTCCCAGCTACATGACGCACAGGTAAATGACACCAGACATGTAAGGGAATCCAATTCCAGACATCCTTGGTCACTCTCGTCATCTCCGGTGTTTACCGATATATATATATATATATATATATATATATATAAAAAATTTGGGGGGGGGCGGGGTTTGCTAGATAGCAACAGGAAAGGAGGGATAGTGGGGGAGGACATGCAGCAAATTACCTATTTATACATACTATATGACTATATGATTTATACATACTATATCATTTCTACATACTATATGATTGTCTGGTTTGTCCCTCAGGAGCTGCTGTCGGAGGAGACGCGTCAGAAGCTGAACCTGTCGGGGCGTCTGCGGCAGACGGAGGAGGACAGGAACAGCCTGCTGGAGCAGCTGGAGGAGGAGAGCGAGGCCAAGCAGGCCATGGCCAGGCAGCTCTCCAGCCTCAACATGCAGGTCAGTGCTGTTACACAGAAAGAGAAGTTACAGTGAGAGAAACACAGAGAGGGAAGGTACAGCACCTTCACAATGAGAGAAACACAGAGAGGGAAGGTACAGCACCTTTACAGTGAGAGAAACACAGAGAGGGAAGTTACAGCACCTTCACAATGAGAGAAACACAGAGAGGGAAGTTACAGCACCGTTACAATGAGAGAAACACAGAGAGGGAAGGTACAGCACCTTCACAATGAGAGAAACACAGAGAGGGAAGGTACAGCACCTTTACAGTGAGAGAAACACAGAGAGGGAAGTTACAGCACCTTCACAATGAGAGAAACACAGAGAGGGAAGGTACAGCACCTTCACAATGAGAGAAACACAGAGAGGGAAGTTACAGCACCTTCACAATGAGAGAAACACAGAGAGGGAAGGTACAGCACCGTTACAGTGAGAGAAACACAGAGAGGGAAGGTACAGCACCTTTACAGTGAGAGAAACACAGAGAGGGAAGTTACAGCACCTTCACAATGAGAGAAACACAGAGAGGGAAGGTACAGCACCTTCACAATGAGAGAAACACAGAGAGGGAAGTTACAGCACCTTCACAATGAGAGAAACACAGAGAGGGAAGGTACAGCACCTTCACAATGAGAGAAACACAGAGAGGGAAGTTACAGCACCTTCACAATGAGAGAAACACAGAGAGGGAAGGTACAGCACCTTCACAATGAGAGAAACACAGAGAGGGAAGTTACAGCACCTTCACAATGAGAGAAACACAGAGAGGGAAGGTACAGCACCGTTACAATGAGAGAAACACAGAGAGGGAAGGTACAGCACCGTTACAATGAGAGAAACACAGAGAGGGAAGTTACAGCACCTTCACAATGAGAGAAACACAGAGAGGGAAGGTACAGCACCGTTACAATGAGAGAAACACAGAGAGGGAAGTTACAGCACCTTCACAATGAGAGAAACACAGAGAGGGAAGTTACAGCACCTTCACAATGAGAGAAACACAGAGAGGGAAGGTACAGCACCTTCACAGTGAGAGAAACACAGAGAGGGAAGGTACAGCACCTTCACAATGAGAGAAACACAGAGAGGGAAGTTACAGCACCTTCACAATGAGAGAAACACAGAGAGGGAAGGTACAGCACCTTCACAGTGAGAGAAACACAGAGAGGGAAGTTACAGCACCTTCACAATGAGAGAAACACAGAGAGGGAAGTTACAGCACCTTCACAATGAGAGAAACACAGAGAGGGAAGGTACAGCACCTTCACAATGAGAGAAACACAGAGAGGGAAGGTACAGCACCTTCACAATGAGAGAAACACAGAGAGGGAAGTTACAGCACCGTTACAATGAGAGAAACACAGAGAGGGAAGTTACAGCACCTTCACAATGAGAGAAACACAGAGAGGGAAGGTACAGCACCTTCACAATGAGAGAAACACAGAGAGGGAAGGTACAGCACCTTCACAATGAGAGAAACACAGAGAGGGAAGTTACAGCACCGTTACAATGAGAGAAACACAGAGAGGGAAGTTACAGCACCTTCACAATGAGAGAAACACAGAGAGGGAAGGTACAGCACCTTCACAATGAGAGAAACACAGAGAGGGAAGGTACAGCACCTTCACAATGAGAGAAACACAGAGAGGGAAGTTACAGCACCTTCACAATGAGAGAAACACAGAGAGGGAAGTTACAGCACCTTCACAATGAGAGAAACACAGAGAGGGAAGTTACAGCACCTTCACAATGAGAGAAACACAGAGAGGGAAGTTACAGCACCTTCACAATGAGAGAAACACAGAGAGGGAAGGTACAGCACCGTTACAATGAGAGAAACACAGAGAGGGAAGTTACAGCACCTTCACAATGAGAGAAACACAGAGAGGGAAGGTACAGCACCTTCACAATGAGAGAAACACAGAGAGGGAAGTTACAGCACCTTCACAATGAGAGAAACACAGAGAGGGAAGGTACAGCACCTTCACAATGAGAGAAACACAGAGAGGGAAGTTACAGCACCTTCACAATGAGAGAAACACAGAGAGGGAAGGTACAGCACCTTCACAATGAGAGAAACACAGAGAGGGAAGGTACAGCACCTTCACAATGAGAGAAACACAGAGAGGGAAGGTACAGCACCGTTACAATGAGAGAAACACAGAGAGGGAAGTTACAGCACCTTCACAATGAGAGAAACACAGAGAGGGAAGTTACAGCACCTTCACAATGAGAGAAACACAGAGAGGGAAGTTACAGCACCTTCACAATGAGAGAAACACAGAGAGGGAAGTTACAGCACCTTCACAATGAGAGAAACACAGAGAGGGAAGGTACAGCACCGTTACAATGAGAGAAACACAGAGAGGGAAGTTACAGCACCTTCACAATGAGAGAAACACAGAGAGGGAAGGTACAGCACCTTCACAATGAGAGAAACACAGAGAGGGAAGTTACAGCACCTTCACAATGAGAGAAACACAGAGAGGGAAGGTACAGCACCTTCACAATGAGAGAAACACAGAGAGGGAAGTTACAGCACCTTCACAATGAGAGAAACACAGAGAGGGAAGGTACAGCACCTTCACAATGAGAGAAACACAGAGAGGGAAGGTACAGCACCGTTACAATGAGAGAAACACAGAGAGGGAAGTTACAGCACCTTCACAATGAGAGAAACACAGAGAGGGAAGGTACAGCACCGTTACAATGAGAGAAACACAGAGAGGGAAGTTACAGCACCGTTACAATGAGAGAAACACAGAGAGGGAAGGTACAGCACCTTCACAATGAGAGAAACACAGAGAGGGAAGGTACAGCACCTTCACAATGAGAGAAACACAGAGAGGGAAGGTACAGCACCGTTACAATGAGAGAAACACAGAGAGGGAAGTTACAGCACCGTTACAATGAGAGAAACACAGAGAGGGAAGGTACAGCACCGTTACAATGAGAGAAACACAGAGAGGGAAGTTACAGCACCTTCACAATGAGAGAAACACAGAGAGGGAAGTTACAGCACCTTCACAATGAGAGAAACACAGAGAGGGAAGTTACAGCACCTTCACAATGAGAGAAACACAGAGAGGGAAGTTACAGCACCGTTACAGTGAGAGAAACACAGAGAGGGAAGTTACAGCACCTTCACAATGAGAGAAACACAGAGAGGGAAGGTACAGCACCTTCACAATGAGAGAAACACAGAGAGGGAAGGTACAGCACCTTCACAATGAGAGAAACACAGAGAGGGAAGTTACAGCACCGTTACAGTGAGAGAAACACAGAGAGGGAAGGTACAGCACCGTTACAATGAGAGAAACACAGAGAGGGAAGTTACAGCACCTTCACAATGAGAGAAACACAGAGAGGGAAGTTACAGCACCTTCACAATGAGAGAAACACAGAGAGGGAAGTTACAGCACCTTCACAATGAGAGAAACACAGAGAGGGAAGTTACAGCACCTTCACAATGAGAGAAACACAGAGAGGGAAGGTACAGCACCGTTACAATGAGAGAAACACAGAGAGGGAAGTTACAGCACCTTCACAATGAGAGAAACACAGAGAGGGAAGTTACAGCACCTTCACAATGAGAGAAACACAGAGAGGGAAGGTTACAGCACCTTCACAATGAGAGAAACACAGAGAGGGAAGTTACAGCACCTTCACAATGAGAGAAACACAGAGAGGGAAGTTACAGCACCTTCACAATGAGAGAAACACAGAGAGGGAAGTTACAGCACCTTCACAATGAGAGAAACACAGAGAGGGAAGGTACAGCACCTTCACAATGAGAGAAACACAGAGAGGGAAGGTACAGCACCTTCACAATGAGAGAAACACAGAGAGGGAAGTTACAGCACCTTCACAATGAGAGAAACACAGAGAGGGAAGGTACAGCACCTTCACAATGAGAGAAACACAGAGAGGGAAGTTACAGCACCTTCACAATGAGAGAAACACAGAGAGGGAAGTTACAGCACCTTCACAATGAGAGAAACACAGAGAGGGAAGTTACAGCACCTTCACAATGAGAGAAACACAGAGAGGGAAGTTACAGCACCTTCACAATGAGAGAAACACAGAGAGGGAAGGTACAGCACCTTCACAATGAGAGAAACACAGAGAGGGAAGGTACAGCACCTTCACAATGAGAGAAACACAGAGAGGGAAGGTACAGCACCTTCACAATGAGAGAAACACAGAGAGGGAAGGTACAGCACCTTCACAATGAGAGAAACACAGAGAGGGAAGTTACAGCACCTTCACAATGAGAGAAACACAGAGAGGGAAGGTACAGCACCTTCACAATGAGAGAAACACAGAGAGGGAAGTTACAGCACCTTCACAATGAGAGAAACACAGAGAGGGAAGTTACAGCACCTTCACAATGAGAGAACCACAGAGAGGGAAGTTACAGCACCTTCACAATGAGAGAAACACAGAGAGGGAAGTTACAGCACCTTCACAATGAGAGAAACACAGAGAGGGAAGTTACAGCACCGTTACAGTGAGAGAAACACAGAGAGGGAAGTTACAGCACCGTTACAGTGAGAGAAACACAGAGAGGGAAGGTACAGCACCTTCACAATGAGAGAAACACAGAGAGGGAAGGTACAGCACCTTCACAATGAGAGAAACACAGAGAGGGAAGGTACAGCACCGTTACAGTGAGAGAAACACAGAGAGGGAAGGTACAGCACCTTCACAATGAGAGAAACACAGAGAGGGAAGTTACAGCACCTTCACAATGAGAGAAACACAGAGAGGGAAGTTACAGCACCTTCACAATGAGAGAAACACAGAGAGGGAAGTTACAGCACCGTTACAATGAGAGAAACACAGAGAGGGAAGTTACAGCACCTTCACAATGAGAGAAACACAGAGAGGGAAGTTACAGCACCGTTACAGTGAGAGAAACACAGAGAGGGAAGTTACAGCACCTTCACAATGAGAGAAACACAGAGAGGGAAGTTACAGCACCTTCACAATGAGAGAAACACAGAGAGGGAAGGTACAGCACCGTTACAGTGAGAGAAACACAGAGAGGGAAGTTACAGCACCTTCACAATGAGAGAAACACAGAGAGGGAAGTTACAGCACCTTCACAATGAGAGAAACACAGAGAGGGAAGTTACAGCACCGTTACAATGAGAGAAACACAGAGAGGGAAGGTACAGCACCGTTACAATGAGAGAAACACAGAGAGGGAAGTTACAGCACCTTCACAATGAGAGAAACACAGAGAGGGAAGTTACAGCACCTTCACAATGAGAGAAACACAGAGAGGGAAGTTACAGCACCGTTACAATGAGAGAAACACAGAGAGGGAAGTTACAGCACCTTCACAATGAGAGAAACACAGAGAGGGAAGGTACAGCACCTTCACAATGAGAGAAACACAGAGAGGGAAGGTACAGCACCTTCACAATGAGAGAAACACAGAGAGGGAAGGTACAGCACCTTCACAATGAGAGAAACACAGAGAGGGAAGGTACAGCACCTTCACAATGAGAGAAACACAGAGAGGGAAGGTACAGCACCTTCACAATGAGAGAAACACAGAGAGGGAAGGTACAGCACCTTCACAATGAGAGAAACACAGAGAGGGAAGTTACAGCACCTTCACAATGAGAGAAACACAGAGAGGGAAGTTACAGCACCTTCACAATGAGAGAAACACAGAGAGGGAAGGTACAGCACCGTTACAATGAGAGAAACACAGAGAGGGAAGTTACAGCACCTTCACAATGAGAGAAACACAGAGAGGGAAGGTACAGCACCTTCACAATGAGAGAAACACAGAGAGGGAAGGTACAGCACCTTCACAATGAGAGAAACACAGAGAGGGAAGGTACAGCACCTTCACAATGAGAGAAACACAGAGAGGGAAGGTACACCACCTTCACAATGAGAGAAACACAGAGAGGGAAGGTACAGCACCTTCACAATGAGAGAAACACAGAGAGGGAAGTTACAGCACCTTCACAATGAGAGAAACACAGAGAGGGAAGTTACAGCACCTTCACAATGAGAGAAACACAGAGAGGGAAGGTACAGCACCGTTACAGTGAGAGAAACACAGAGAGGGAAGGTACAGCACCTTCACAATGAGAGAAACACAGAGAGGGAAGTTACAGCACCTTCACAATGAGAGAAACACAGAGAGGGAAGGTACAGCACCGTTACAGTGAGAGAAACACAGAGAGGGAAGTTACAGCACCTTCACAATGAGAGAAACACAGAGAGGGAAGTTACAGCACCTTCACAATGAGAGAAACACAGAGAGGGAAGGTACAGCACCTTCACAATGAGAGAAACACAGAGAGGGAAGTTACAGCACCTTCACAATGAGAGAAACACAGAGAGGGAAGTTACAGCACCGTTACAGTGAGAGAAACACAGAGAGGGAAGTTACAGCACCTTCACAATGAGAGAAACACAGAGAGGGAAGGTACAGCACCGTTACAATGAGAGAAACACAGAGAGGGAAGTTACAGCACCGTTACAATGAGAGAAACACAGAGAGGGAAGGTACAGCACCTTCACAGTGAGAGAAACACAGAGAGGGAAGTTACAGCACCGTTACAATGAGAGAAACACAGAGAGGGAAGTTACAGCACCGTTACAATGAGAGAAACACAGAGAGGGAAGTTACAGCACCTTCACAATGAGAGAAACACAGAGAGGGAAGGTACAGCACCGTTACAATGAGAGAAACACAGAGAGGGAAGTTACAGCACCGTTACAATGAGAGAAACACAGAGAGGGAAGGTACAGCACCTTCACAGTGAGAGAAACACAGAGAGGGAAGTTACAGCACCGTTACAATGAGAGAAACACAGAGAGGGAAGTTACAGCACCGTTACAATGAGAGAAACACAGAGAGGGAAGTTACAGCACCTTCACAATGAGAGAAACACAGAGAGGGAAGTTACAGCACCTTCACAATGAGAGAAACACAGAGAGGGAAGGTACAGCACCTTCACAATGAGAGAACCACAGAGAGGGAAGGTACAGCACCTTCACAATGAGAGAAACACAGAGAGGGAAGTTACAGCACCTTCACAATGAGAGAAACACAGAGAGGGAAGTTACAGCACCGTTACAGTGAGAGAAACACAGAGAGGGAAGTTACAGCACCTTCACAATGAGAGAAACACAGAGAGGGAAGTTACAGCACCTTCACAATGAGAGAAACACAGAGAGGGAAGTTACAGCACCTTCACAATGAGAGAAACACAGAGAGGGAAGTTACAGCACCTTCACAATGAGAGAAACACAGAGAGGGAAGTTACAGCACCTTCACAATGAGAGAAACACAGAGAGGGAAGTTACAGCACCTTCACAATGAGAGAAACACAGAGAGGGAAGGTACAGCACCTTCACAATGAGAGAAACACAGAGAGGGAAGGTACAGCACCTTCACAATGAGAGAAACACAGAGAGGGAAGTTACAGCACCTTCACAATGAGAGAAACACAGAGAGGGAAGTTACAGCACCGTTACAGTGAGAGAAACACAGAGAGGGAAGTTACAGCACCTTCACAATGAGAGAAACACAGAGAGGGAAGGTACAGCACCGTTACAATGAGAGAAACACAGAGAGGGAAGTTACAGCACCTTCACAATGAGAGAAACACAGAGAGGGAAGGTACAGCACCGTTACAATGAGAGAAACACAGAGAGGGAAGTTACAGCACCTTCACAATGAGAGAAACACAGAGAGGGAAGGTACAGCACCTTCACAATGAGAGAAACACAGAGAGGGAAGTTACAGCACCTTCACAGTGAGAGAAACACAGAGAGGGAAGGTACAGCACCTTCACAATGAGAGAAACACAGAGAGGGAAGGTACAGCACCTTCACAGTGAGAGAAACACAGAGAGGGAAGGTACAGCACCTTCACAATGAGAGAAACACAGAGAGGGAAGTTACAGCACCTTCACAATGAGAGAAACACAGAGAGGGAAGTTACAGCACCTTCACAATGAGAGAAACACAGAGAGGGAAGGTACAGCACCTTCACAATGAGAGAAACACAGAGAGGGAAGTTACAGCACCTTCACAATGAGAGAAACACAGAGAGGGAAGTTACAGCACCTTCACAATGAGAGAAACACAGAGAGGGAAGGTACAGCACCTTCACAATGAGAGAAACACAGAGAGGGAAGTTACAGCACCTTCACAATGAGAGAAACACAGAGAGGGAAGGTACAGCACCTTCACAATGAGAGAAACACAGAGAGGGAAGGTACAGCACCTTCACAATGAGAGAAACACAGAGAGGGAAGTTACAGCACCTTCACAATGAGAGAAACACAGAGAGGGAAGTTACAGCACCTTCACAATGAGAGAAACACAGAGAGGGAAGTTACAGCACCGTTACAGTGAGAGAAACACAGAGAGGGAAGTTACAGCACCTTCACAATGAGAGAAACACAGAGAGGGAAGGTACAGCACCTTCACAATGAGAGAAACACAGAGAGGGAAGTTACAGCACCTTCACAATGAGAGAAACACAGAGAGGGAAGGTACAGCACCTTCACAATGAGAGAAACACAGAGAGGGAAGTTACAGCACCTTCACAATGAGAGAAACACAGAGAGGGAAGTTACAGCACCGTTACAATGAGAGAAACACAGAGAGGGAAGTTACAGCACCTTCACAATGAGAGAAACACAGAGAGGGAAGTTACAGCACCTTCACAATGAGAGAAACACAGAGAGGGAAGTTACAGCACCTTCACAATGAGAGAAACACAGAGAGGGAAGTTACAGCACCTTCACAATGAGAGAAACACAGAGAGGGAAGTTACAGCACCTTCACAATGAGAGAAACACAGAGAGGGAAGTTACAGCACCTTCACAATGAGAGAAACACAGAGAGGGAAGTTACAGCACCTTCACAATGAGAGAAACACAGAGAGGGAAGGTACAGCACCTTCACAATGAGAGAAACACAGAGAGGGAAGGTACAGCACCGTTACAGTGAGAGAAACACAGAGAGGGAAGTTACAGCACCTTCACAATGAGAGAAACACAGAGAGGGAAGTTACAGCACCTTCACAATGAGAGAAACACAGAGAGGGAAGGTACAGCACCGTTACAGTGAGAGAAACACAGAGAGGGAAGTTACAGCACCTTCACAATGAGAGAAACACAGAGAGGGAAGTTACAGCACCGTTACAGTGAGAGAAACACAGAGAGGGAAGGTACAGCACCTTCACAATGAGAGAAACACAGAGAGGGAAGGTACAGCACCGTTACAGTGAGAGAAACACAGAGAGGGAAGTTACAGCACCTTCACAATGAGAGAAACACAGAGAGGGAAGTTACAGCACCTTCACAATGAGAGAAACACAGAGAGGGAAGTTACAGCACCGTTACAGTGAGAGAAACACAGAGAGGGAAGTTACAGCACCTTCACAATGAGAGAAACACAGAGAGGGAAGGTACAGCACCGTTACAGTGAGAGAAACACAGAGAGGGAAGTTACAGCACCTTCACAATGAGAGAAACACAGAGAGGGAAGGTACAGCACCTTCACAATGAGAGAAACACAGAGAGGGAAGGTACAGCACCTTCACAATGAGAGAAACACAGAGAGGGAAGTTACAGCACCTTCACAATGAGAGAAACACAGAGAGGGAAGTTACAGCACCTTCACAATGAGAGAAACACAGAGAGGGAAGTTACAGCACCTTCACAATGAGAGAAACACAGAGAGGGAAGGTACAGCACCGTTACAGTGAGAGAAACACAGAGAGGGAAGTTACAGCACCTTCACAATGAGAGAAACACAGAGAGGGAAGGTACAGCACCTTCACAATGAGAGAAACACAGAGAGGGAAGTTACAGCACCTTCACAATGAGAGAAACACAGAGAGGGAAGTTACAGCACCGTTACAGTGAGAGAAACACAGAGAGGGAAGGTACAGCACCGTTACAGTGAGAGAAACACAGAGAGGGAAGGTACAGCACCTTCACAATGAGAGAAACACAGAGAGGGAAGTTACAGCACCTTCACAATGAGAGAAACACAGAGAGGGAAGTTACAGCACCTTCACAATGAGAGAAACACAGAGAGGGAAGTTACAGCACCGTTACAGTGAGAGAAACACAGAGAGGGAAGTTACAGCACCGTTACAGTGAGAGAAACACAGAGAGGGAAGGTACAGCACCGTTACAGTGAGAGAAACACAGAGAGGGAAGGTACAGCACCGTTACAGTGAGAGAAACACAGAGAGGGAAGGTACAGCACCGTTACAGTGAGAGAAACACAGAGAGGGAAGTTACAGCACCTTCACAATGAGAGAAACACAGAGAGGGAAGGTACAGCACCGTTACAGTGAGAGAAACACAGAGAGGGAAGGTACAGCACCGTTACAGTGAGAGAAACACAGAGAGGGGGTTACACAAAGAGACGAGTGAGTGCTGTTACACACAAAGAGAAGTTACAGCGCCGTTACAATGAGAGAAACACAGAGAGAGGGTTACATAGAGAGAAGTCAGTAGTGTTACACAAAAAAAGAGAAGTTACAGCACCGTCACAGTGAGAGGAACTGAGAGAGCGTAGTCAGTGCTGTTACATAGAATGAGTTAGAACAGTTGGCGAAAGCGTCCGCACCGCAGGAACCCGGAATCATTGTAGTTCTTAGAACGCCGTTTTGAGGGACTCTTTAGCTTCTACTTCAGGGTAAGAACTCTCCCAGCACAAGAGGAACCTTGAGTGACCTAAGTGTACGGTGATTGGGCTAACTTACAACTGATTGACTTTCCAAGGCCACTGGCCAAAATGGGGCGTGGTAATGGGTGCGGCCAATCACAAAAAGGCACATAACTTCCTGTAACACCACCAAACTTTGTAGAAAGGTTGGCAGAGGTGCACTCTACCAAATGCCCTCTAGTTTGTACTGTCTTCATATTTGTATATTATGTACATTAACGTTAGGTTATTTTGTACCTATTTTGTTTTATTGCCTTCCTGTACTTGACAATACTTGACTACTTTGGCTCTGTCCACCATTTGCTGCTGTGGCACCTGAATTTCCGCGACGGGATCAATAAATTGCTATCTTATCATATCTTATCTTATCTTATCATTAGTGCCGTAATACAAACAGATCAGTTCTATTTAACAGCCAGTACAGTTACAGAAAGAAGCAGGTCATTGCTGTTGAGACAAACTCCTTGCCTAACTCTAACCTTTGACCTTTGACCCTTGCCTCAGCTGTCTGACTCCAAGAAGAAGCAGGATGAGCTGTCGGGGGCGGTGGAGCTGCTGGAGGAGGGGAAGAAGCGTGTGCAGCGTGAGCTGGAGACGCTGTGCAGCGAGTACGAGGAGAAGGCCGCCGCCTACGACAAGCTGGACAAGACCCGCAGCCGCATGCAGGGGGAGCTAGAGGACTGCCTCATGGACCTGGACAGCCAGAGGCAGCTGGTCTCCAACCTGGACAAGAAGCAGAGGAAATTTGATCAGGTTTGTCTTGGCATAAAGACACATATTGGTTTCAAATACGTTTCAAATAGAGGTTACAGGTTGTGAATTCACTCCTTAGTTGAATCAGACAACTTTGAAAAAATATCTAATCATGCAATTATTTTGACAGATATTGCAATTGTGATATGATTTGTGATATTAGATGGGGAATGATACATTTCACATCATTATTCTCATTTAGTCATGTCTGTGTGTATCTGTATCAGGGTTTCCTCTATACATACACCACTGCTTCAAAATCATATGAAATGTCATGAAAAATGTCATGAAGCAGCTACTTCAAAGAATGTCATATATAAGCTAGCTTTGATTTGTTTTACTTTGTTGTCACAACACAATTCCATTTGTGTTATTTTATAGTTTTGAAGTCTTAACTATTATTCTAAATGGTAAAAAAAAATGAAGAAAAATATGGTGCGTCAAAAAATGTTCTAGGAGAGTAATGTTGCTAAAGTATAAGTGAAATAACATATTTAGTTTTGGGGGGACCTGGTCAAGAAAAGCAGCACAAAGTTACAGATGCTACAAACAAATATGACATTAAATACCATTACTTTTATAGAGAAATAAATACTGCAAAGCACATACTGTTATAGAAAAGTAAATCTGTGCAATTCTCCGGCTGGCGGCGGCGTCACACGCATGATGCATCCCCGCCAAACCCCCCAAGTACAGTCTCTTCTTTCCACACGTTTAGTCTCTTCTTTCCACACGTTTAGCCATCGGACATCTTTCATTTCTCTCTCACTAGGGATGCACCCATCCACTTTTTTCACTTCCGATCCGATTCCGATACCTGAATTTGGATATGTGCCGATACCGTTATTATGCCGATACCAATATTTTTCTTGAATAACAGGCAAAGATTTGGCCAATTAAAGATTTTTTTTTTTAAATACCTTGCAAAAAGCAGACAAAATTAAGAGAATATACAAGGCAAAGGAGGATACTATTATACATGGGCAAATTACGGCCAGCTGTGCGGCCTGCGCTGGAATTGCAATTTCTTTTCTTTTTTTTTACGATTCCGATCCGATCCAATCCGTGAATTAGTGCCAATATCGGCACCCGATACCGATATTGGATCGGATCGGCCCCATCCCTACCTCTCACCTCCTCCTGTCTCCTGGTCGTGGTCAGATGCTGGCTGAGGAGCGGCTGGTGTCCTGTAAGTATGCTGAGGAACGTGACCGTGCGGAGGCGGAGGCCAGGGAGAAGGAGACGCGGGTGCTGGCTATGTGCAGAGTGCTGGAGGACAGCCAGGGGGCGCTGCAGGAAGCAGACAAGAACATCAAGGCCCTCCGAGCCCAGATGGGGGACCTCATCAGCTCCAAGGACGACGTCGGCAAGAGTGTGAGATACAAAGCCTCAACCCAATGATCAATGAATGAATGAATTCATTTCTGGGGGGGAAGTGTTGCTTAAAGCCCCGCCCCCTCCAGTCACTTTTTCTACCTGTTTAACGGTTGCTGTTCGGTTTCCAACGTTCTCAACATTCTATGAACACCTGCTGTATAGTCACATGTCATGTGATCCTGTGTCATGTGATCCTGTGTCATGTGATCCTGTGCTTTACACCAATTAGCTGTAAGGAATAGCTGCATTATTGCTGAGATCTCAACAACCGGGGAAGGGATTTTAAAACTGATGGCCTGAGAGCATAACTCTTAAAGAGCATAACTCTTAAAGAGCATGACTCAAAATGGTTAACGAGCCACTGTTTTGGTCACTCAGTGGCATTTTGAGCCAGACAAACATTGTTTCCTGCCAATAAAGCACATTGGAATTTGAATGTAAGCTTAGTTACTTAGCTTAGTTGTTTTGGGCCTCGGGTTCAGTAGGTTGAGCTCTCATGACAGTGTCTGTTTTAATTTCCCCTCCATCCTCCGTCAGGTCCATGAGCTGGACAAGGCTAAGCGAGGCCTGGAGAGCATGGTGGAGGAGATGAGGGTCCAGATGGAGGAGATGGAGGATGAGCTGCAGGTGGCTGAGGATGCTAAGCTGCGTCTGGAGGTCAACAGCCAGGCGCTCAGAGCCCAGCACGAGAGAGAGCTGCACGCCCGCGACGACCTGGGCGAGGAGAAGAGGAGGCAGCTCCTCAAACAGGTGGACACATCTTTCCTCTGTTCTATCATGTCACAGCCGGAGATACAGTTTGAAGTGGGAAGTTTACATACAACAAATGTTTTAAGCAGGACTAAACCCTAACTAGTCCAGGCATTTTACGCAAATATGTGGGCCAACCTCACACTAATTGCAACAAAACCAAATTCAACTGATTTTGTATCCTCAATATGTCCTCAATGAAGGAAAAAAAGTGTTAAGGAAATGTATGAAAGGAAAGTTTTGAAAATGACCTAAATATGATGGTAGCCTATGGAAGCCTATGGAAGCCTTTTTTTTTTTTTTTAATGTGCCATAAATTTCATCACTTATATCCTGTATGTGTTTTTTGCTTCAAGGAGAGAAAAAAAAAAAAAAAAAAGTAAAAAAAAAAAATATATATATTTTTGGTAGCATCATATAGGTAATTTTCAAAATTTTCCCTTCATACATTTCCTTAACACTTTTTTTCCTTCATTGAGGACATATTGAGGATACAAAATCAGTTGAGTTTGGTTTTGTTGCAATTAGTGTGAGGTCAAGTGACATTTTTACTGGACTAAACCCCTCCACACAGGTAAACCCTAACCCCTCCACACAGGTAAACCCTAACCCCTCCACAAGACTAAACCCTAACCCCTCCACAGGTAAACCCTAACCCCTCCACAGGTAAACCCTAACCCCTCCACAGGTAAACCCTAACCCCTCCACACAGGTAAACCCTAACCCCTCCACAGGTAAACCCTAACCCCTCCACACAGGTAAACCCTAACCCCTCCACAGGTAAACCCTAACCCCTCCACACAGGTAAACCCTAACCCCTCCACACAGGTAAACCCTAACCCCTCCACAGGTACACCTCCAATTGACTCAAATGATGTCAATTCGGAAGCTTCTAAAGCCATGACTTCATTTTCCAAGCTGTCTAAAGGCACATTCAACTTAGTGTATGTAAGCTTATGACCCACTGGAATTGTGATATAGTGAATGATGAGTTAAAAAAGGACTTGTCATGTCATCCTAACTGACTTGCCAAAGTATAGTTTGTTAACATGAAATCTTTGGAGTGATTAAATCCTTTGTTTGAATGACTTTGACTTCAACCTAAGTGTATGTCTACTTCTTCAACTGTATTTGGTGGTTCAAAAGTAGACTTCTCTCTTTGTGTAAACCTCCAATGTTCTCTATCTCCTCCTGCCACGTCCCTTCTTTCATTTTGCTTCATTCTCCCCTGTACTCCTTTTCTCCCTCTCATCTGCCTCATCTCTGTGCTCCCCTGGCTCCCTCCTCCCCTGGGTCCCTCTCCTCCCCTGGGTCCCTCTCCTCCCCTGGGTCCCTCTCCTCCCCTGTGTCCCTCTCCTCCCCTGGGTCCCTCTCCTCCTCTGTGTCCCTCTCCTCCCCTGGGTCCCTCTCCTCCCCTGGGTCCCTCTCCTCTCCTCCCCTGGGTCCCTCTCCTCCCCTGGCTCCCTCCTCCTCTGTGTCCCTCTCCTCCCCTGGCTCCCTCCTCCTCTGTGTCCCTCTCCTCCCCTGGGTCCCTCCTCCTCTGTGTCCCTCTCCTCCCCTGGCTCCATCTCCTCCCCTGGGTCCCTCTCCTCCCCTGGGTCCCTCTCCTCCCCTGGGTCCCTCTCCTCTCCTCCCCTGGCTCCCTCTCCTCCCCTGGGTCCCTCTCCTCCCCTGGGTCCCTCTCCTCTCCTCCCCTGGCTCCCTCTCCTCTCCTGCCTCCCTCTCCTCCCCTGGGTCCCTCTCCTCCCCTGGGTCCCTCTCCTCTCCTCCCCTGGGTCCCTCTACTCTCCTGTCTCCCTCTCCTCCCCTGGGTCCCTCTCCTCTCCTCCCCTGGGTCCCTCTCCTCTCCTGCCTCCCTCTCTTCCCCTGGGTCCCTCTCCTCCCCTGGCTCCCTCTCCTCTCCTCCCCTGGGTCCCTCTCCTCTCCTGCCTCCCTCTCCTCCCCTGGGTCCCTCTACTCCCCTGGGTCCCTCTCCTCTCCTCCCCTGGGTCCCTCTCCTCTCCTCCCCTGCCTCCCTCTCCTCCCCTGGGTCCCTCTCCTCTCCTCTCCTCCCCTGCCTCCCTCTCCTCCCCTGGGTCCCTCTCCTCCCCTGGGTCCCTCTCCTCTCCTCCCCTGGGTCCCTCTCCTCCCCTGCCTCCCTCTCCTCCCCTGGGTCCCTCTCCTCCCCTGGGTCCCTCTCCTCCCCTGGCAGGTGCGTGAGCTGGAGACAGAGCTGGAGGAGGAGAGGAAGCAGCGAGGACAGGCATCAGCCGGCAGAAAGAAGCTGGAGGGCGAGCTGCAGGACGTGGAGGACCAGCTGGAGGGCACCAGCAGGGGGCGAGACGATGCCATCAAACAGCTACGCAAGGTCCAGGTCAGTACACAGAGGAAGACAGCTTTGTTCCAATGCTGCCTTCAAGGTCCAGGTCAGTACACAGAGGAAGACAGCTTTGTTCCAATGCTGCCTTCAAGGTCCAGGTCAGTACACAGAGGAAGACAGCTTCATTACAATGCTGCCTTCAAGGTCCAGGTCAGAGCACAGAGGAAGACAGCTTTGTTCCAATGCTGCCTTCAAGGTCCAGGTCAGTACACAGAGGAAGACAGCTTTGTTCCAATGCTGCCTTCAAGGTCCAGGTCAGAACACAGAGGAAGACAGCTTTGTTCCAATGCTGCCTTCAAGGTCCAGGTCAGAACACAGAGGAAGACAGCTTTGTTCCAATGCTGCCTTCAAGGTCCAGGTCAGTACACAGAGGAAGACAGCTTTGTTCCAATGCTGCCTTCAAGGTCCAGGTCAGAACACAGAGGAAGACAGCTTTGTTCCAATGCTGCCTTCAAGGTCCAGGTCAGTACACAGAGGAAGACAGCTTCATTACAATGCTGCCTTCAAGGTCCAGGTCAGTACACAGAGGAAGACAGCTTTGTTCCAATGCTGCCTTCAAGGTCCAGGTCAGTACACAGAGGAAGACAGCTTCATTACAATGCTGCCTTCAAGGTCCAGGTCAGTACACAGAGGAAGACAGCTTCATTACAATGCTGCCTTCAAGGTCCAGGTCAGTACACAGAGGAAGACAGCTTCATTACAATGCTGCCTTCAAGGTCCAGGTCAGTACACAGAGGAAGACAGCTTCATTACAATGCTGCCTTCAAGGTCCAGGTCAGTACACAGAGGAAGACAGCTTTGTTACAATGCTGCCTTCAAGGTCCAGGTCAGTACACAGAGGAAGACAGCTTCATTACAATGCTGCCTTCAAGGTCCAGGTCAGTACACAGAGGAAGACAGCTTTGTTCTGATGCTGCCTTCAAGGTCCAGGTCAGTACACAGAGGAAGACAGCTTTGTTCCAATGCTGCCTTCAAGGTCCAGGTCAGTACACAGAGGAAGACAGCTTTGTTCTGATGCTGCCTTCAAGGTCCAGGTCAGTACACAGAGGAAGACAGCTTTGTTCCAATGCTGCCTTCAAGGTCCAGGTCAGTACACAGAGGAAGACAGCTTCATTACAATGCTGCCTTCAAGGTCCAGGTCAGTACACAGAGGAAGACAGCTTCATTACAATGCTGCCTTCAAGGTCCAGGTCAGTACACAGAGGAAGACAGCTTCATTACAATGATGCCTTCAAGGTCCAGGTCAGTACACAGAGGAAGACAGCTTCATTACAATGCTGCCTTCAAGGTCCAGGTCAGTACACAGAGGAAGACAGCTTCATTACAATGCTGCCTT
The DNA here is from genome assembly GCF_964638095.1 of Poromitra crassiceps. Taxonomy (NCBI): domain Eukaryota; kingdom Metazoa; phylum Chordata; class Actinopteri; order Beryciformes; family Melamphaidae; genus Poromitra; species Poromitra crassiceps. The sequence continues at coordinate 5,080,906 of NC_139644.1, read as the reverse complement.
CAAGGTCCAGGTCAGTACACAGAGGAAGACAGCTTCATTACAATGCTGCCTTCAAGGTCCAGGTCAGTACACAGAGGAAGACAGCTTCATTACAATGCTGCCTTCAAGGTCCAGGTCAGTACACAGAGGAAGACAGCTTCATTACAATGCTGCCTTCAAGGTCCAGGTCAGTACACAGAGGAAGACAGCTTCATTACAATGCTGCCTTCAAGGTCCAGGTCAGTACACAGAGGAAGACAGCTTCATTACAATGCTGCCTTCAAGGTCCAGGTCAGTACACAGAGGAAGACAGCTTTGTTCCAATGCTGCCTTCAAGGTCCAGGTCAGAGCACAGAGGAAGACAGCTTCATTCCAATGCTGCCTTCAAGGTCCAGGTCAGTACACAGAGGAAGACAGCTTCATTCCAATGCTGTCTTCAAGGTCCAGGTCGACCGGGACAGCAGGGGGAGTTGGCAAAGTGCAATTCAGGAGAAAATGGTAGAAAAATCTGAAGAAAAAAGAATCAATCAATGGAGAAGCTTTGTTCAATATCTTTACATTTGATGATTTTCATAGCTAAAAATAAAAAGTATCCTGTGTTTCGCCCAGATGTGTATTCTTGTCAGGGTGGTTACCATGGTTACCCAACAATACCCAAATAAACGCCAATATTGACTCAATTGTGAAAGCAGTCCCACCCCCACACATGACTCCTGCAGGGCCAGGTGAAGGAGCTCCAGAGGGAGCTGGAGGACTCGCGTGCAGCCCAGAAGGAGGTGCTGTCCTCCGCCCGGGAGTCTGAGAGGAGGGCCAAGGCCATGGAGGCAGACTTCATCCAGCTGCAGGAGGTAAGGCTCAACGTCAGCATGCTGCCCTCCAGTACATGTCCTACTGAAGTGCAAGTGCTGAAATCTTTCTTGAGTAGAAATAAATTACTAGTGTGAAAATATCCATTAAAAAAGCAAAAACTATCTTATTAAAGTTCAAAAGAGTCCCTTGAAAAAGCAGAATGATCTTTCCCGTGTAAGAAAACAAGTTAACCTTTATTTATACAGGTTATACGCTAAAAAAAGACACTTTACAAAGTTAAATGCATAATGGAAGTTATGAACAAAACAGACTTACATCAAAGCAAAATTAGTAGAAACACACTGGAAACCTCAGCTACTCAATGACAGTAACAAGTTATTGTAAATCATTACTTTCAGCTGCATTGCCTTCATTTCACTCACACATCTTTCTCATCTCTCTCTCTCTCTCTCTCTCTGCCTCTCTCTCTCTCTCTTCTCTGTCTCTCTCTCTCTCTGCCTCTCTCTCTCTCTCTCTCTGTCTCTCTCTCTCTCCCCCCCCTCTCTCTCTCTCTCTCTCTCTCTCTGTCGGTCTCTCTCTCCCTCTCTGTCTCTCTCTCTCTCTCTCTGCCTCTCTCTGTATCTGTCTCTCTCTCTCTCTCTCTCTCTCTGCCTCTCTCTCTCTCTCTCTCTCTGTCTCTCTCTCTCTGTCTCTCTCTCTCTCTCTCTCTCTCTCTCTGTCTCTCTCTCTCTCTGTCTCTCTCTCTCTGTCTCTCTCTCTGTCTCTCTCTCTCTCTCTGTAGGGGTTGTCAGCAGCAGAGCGAGCTCGTAAGCAGGCAGAGGGTGAGAGAGACGAGCTGTCTGAAGAGCTGGCCAGTAACTCCTCTGGGAGGTGAGTGACATTGTGCATTTGAGCATATTTGCATTATGTGTGTTTGGATTTAAAACATGAGTGCTGCTCGTCCTCCAGGTCACTGCAGCCTGATGACAAGCGGCGTCTGGAGGCCAAGATCAGCCACCTGGAGGAGGAGCTGGAGGAGGAGCAGACCAATTTGGAGAACTTCAATGACCGGCTGAGGAAGAGTCAGCAGCTGGTAGGTCAATGACCAGCTGTAGAGTCAGCAGCTGGTAGGTCAATGACCAGCTGAAGAGTCAGCAGCTGGTAGGTCAATGACCAGCTGTAGAGTCAGCAGCTGGTAGGTCAATGACCAGCTGAAGAGTCAGCAGCTGGTAGGTCAAAGACCAGCTGAAGAGTCAGCAGCTGGTAGGTCAAAGACCAGCTGAAGAGGCAGCAGCTGGTAGGTCAATGACCAGCTGAAGAGTCAGCAGCTGGTAGGTCAATGACCAGCTGAAGAGTCAGCAGCTGGTAGGTCAATGACCAGCTGAAGAGTCAGCAGCTGGTAGGTCAATGACCAGCTGAAGAGTCAGCAGCTGGTAGGTCAAAGACCAGCTGAAGAGTCAGCAGCTGGTAGGTCAATGACCAGCTAAGACAGACTCAGCAGCTTGGCCATTGGCCATTTTTATAGATGGAATGACTTTCTTCTTATAGTTGGTCAGATTCTTAAGTGACTTCCAGGCCGCAGAGGAGTCACGTACATTAAATTGAGCCTCCATTTTAACTTCATAATCGACGGCTTTGTTCAGCTTTTATCTGGGCCCAGGCTAATGACACTGGGTTAGCCACTGACTTGTGTTGCTGGGGAAGAGAGAGAGATGACATGCGACAAAGGTTCTGGGCCGAATTTGAACCCAGAACATTGCATTTACTGTACTTGTTACGCACCTTAGACCACCAGGAAACACCCCACACACTCTCTTTATTGTACTTGAAGGAGGTGACTCTGATGGTGTGGTCCTGTCTGCTGTCTCTCAGGTGGAGGAGCTGGGTGTATCTGTATTGTACTTGATGAAGGAGGTGACTCTGATGGTGTGGTCCTGTCTGCTGTCTCTCAGGTGGAGCAGCTGGGCGCAGAGCTGGCGACGGAGCGCTACTCCTCCCAGAGCAGGGAGGGTTCCAGGCAGCAGCTGGAGAGGCTGAACCGAGAGCTGAATGCTAAGCTGCAGGAGACCGAGGGTCAGGGCCGCTCCAAGCTCAAGGCATGCATCGCCGCCCTGGAGGCCAAGCTGAGGGAGGCCGAGGAGCAGCTGGAGTTCGAGAGCAGGTAGGAGGGGATGCTGGGAAATTGAGTTCAGAGAGAGTTCCTACTTGTACGTCTCAAGTATAGAACTCTGGAGACCACATGATTACACATTGCATTCCGGGATTTTTTTCCGCCATATTGATTGTAATTAGGGATGCACCGATATAAAAAAGAAAAATGGCCGATATCGATATAAAAACAAGTTTAAATGACAATAACATTTTGTACATACTGAAAAACACATGCAAACACTGGAGTGCTGTGATGACTGAGTGATGTGATGACTGTGTGATGTGATGACTGTGTGATGTGATGACTGAGTGATGTGATGACTGAGTGATGTGATGACTGAGTGATGTGATGACTGTGTGATGTGATGACTGAGTGATGTGATGACTGAGTGATGTGATGACTGAGTGATGTGATGACTGAGTGCTGTGATGACTGTGTGATGTGATGACTGTGTGATGTGATGACTGAGTGATGTGATGACTGAGTGATGTGATGACTGAGTGATGTGATGACTGTGTGATGTGATGACTGTGTGATGTGATGACTGAGTGATGTGATGACTGTGTGATGTGATGACTGAGTGATGTGATGACTGAGTGATGTGATGACTGTGTGATGTGATGACTGAGTGATGTGATGACTGTGTGATGTGATGACTGAGTGATGTGATGACTGTGTGATGTGATGACTGAGTGATGTGATGACTGTGTGATGTGATGACTGAGTGATGTGATGACTGAGTGATGTGATGACTGAGTGATGTGATGACTGAGTGATGTGATGACTGAGTGATGTGATGACTGTGTGATGTGATGACTGAGTGATGTGATGACTGAGTGATGTGATGACTGTGTGATGTGATGACTGAGTGATGTGATGACTGTGTGATGTGATGACTGAGTGATGTGATGACTGAGTGATGTGATGACTGAGTGATGTGATGACTGTGTGATGTGATGACTGAGTGATGTGATGACTGTGTGATGTGATGACTGAGTGCTGTGATGACTGTGTGATGTGATGACTGTGTGATGTGATGACTGTGTGATGTGATGACTGAGTGCTGTGATGACTGTGTGCTGTGATGACTGTGTGATGTGATGACTGTGTGATGTGATGACTGTGTGATGTGATGACTGAGTGATGTGATGACTGTGTGCTGTGATGACTGTGTGATGTGATGACTGTGTGCTGTGATGACTGTGTGATGTGATGACTGTGTGATGTGATGACTGAGTGATGTGATGACTGTGTGATGTGATGACTGTGTGCTGTGATGACTGTGTGATGTGATGACTGAGTGATGTGATGACTGTGTGATGTGATGACTGTGTGATGTGATGACTGTGTGATGTGATGACTGTGTGATGTGATGACTGTGTGATGTGATGACTGAGTGATGTGATGACTGTGTGCTGTGATGACTGTGTGATGTGATGACTGTGTGCTGTGATGACTGAGTGATGTGATGACTGTGTGATGTGATGACTGAGTGATGTGATGACTGAGTGATGTGATGACTGTGTGCAGAGAGCGGCAGTCCAATGCCAAGTCTCTGCGTCAGAGAGAGAAGAAGGTGAAGGAGCTGAGCAGCCAGATAGAGGACGAGAGCAAGCAAGCACAGCAATACAAAGACCAGGTGAGGTGACTGCTGCACAGCTAGCCTGCTAATGTTTACTAATGCCCAATACTCCACTTCTGTTATAGCATTTCAGTCTGGAATATGGAATATCTTTCAATAATCTATGATTTAGCTGCGAAATTGTCAAATACCGCCATCTGCTCGCTACCCAGGCACTTATGTATGTACTTAACCCAGGGGTGGGCAACTATTTTTCATGGGGGGCCACATGAGAAACCCAGATTGTTGCCGGGGGCCGAACAAATATTGTCATGCCGTAACCCATGGATGGGCAACTTTGATGATAGAGAGGGCCACAAAAAAATTTCCTCACTACCAGATTTTGCTGAGGGCTGAACTGCGCCAGCGCGAAAAATTTGGGGCATTTGAAGCCAGGTTTAGAGGAATAACTCATTTTAAATTAACAATTGTGATGGCATTATTCAGTCTTAACACATTGAGTGCCAGCGACGCCATATGGCGTCATTAGAAATTTACCGTAGAGTGCCAGCGACGCCAAATGGCGTCAATAACTCGAAATTGTTTTTTTGACGGGGGGGTGTCCATCTCAGCTTCTTACATCGCCTCTTACAATATGAGAGCTATTGAATGTGTCTAACCTATTTTACAGAACCCTTAGGTGGCGACAGCGCTCTCCAGATGAGAGAACGTGGAGTAAAACACAGAAGAAGTCGTTGGGGAAAAGGAAATCGCATCGCATCCGTCCGTATTGCTTCATTGAAGCATAACGTTTAGCTGTGCCCCTGCAGCAGCCAATCTGCTATCACAATTGAGCACCTCGGTGTCCGCTGCAACAGCCCATTCGCATGATCAGCCGTGGATTTGTTATTATTCTCAACTGCAAGCATGGGAGCTGGTACACGCGGCTGTAAAAAAGCTGGATCTAGCGGACTTTTTCAGTGCTTCACACGCAGAGCAAACAGCAGAGCCAAGCAGAGCAGAGAGACACTCCTCCCACAACGGGGGGGGGGGGGGGGAGGAGGAGGGGGGGAGGTGGGGCACGCAGAGCAGCATACACTTCACCCAGACAGACCCAGACATCAGAAAATTAGCTTCAGAGTCAGTGATGTGCTTGAAATGTTTAATTTCACAAAAGGCTCATTATCTCAGCTCGTAGAAAAAAAGGGCTGCTTTTGCTTCAATCAAGCTATCTTCTCCGGCTCATAACTAAAGAACGGAAAATGGGATCAATAAACTTTTTTTTGCAGGTGATAGAAGAGAGTCTCATGGTTATTTGTGCGTGTTCAGTGTTTACATAGTAATTATTAAAGAAATTATATGACTGTTTTAAAATGCATTGCGGCCTATGTGGCACAGCAAGCAACCTTTTGCCCAAGGGCCGTGGCACTCAAAGTGTTAACCACCAATATTTGATCCTTTTTTCACTCCTATGTCACCACCTGCTCTCCCTGCAGGGCTTGAAATTAACTTTTTTCACCACCTGTCAATATGGCTGCTAGATTTTAAAGTTAATGTCCACTAGCCGAAATGTTTTTCTTGAAATAAACCAGAATATGAGTGGGTTAATTTAAGCATAAGTATCAGTAAGTGGCCTGGGATTCTCAAAGCCTGTGTTGAGGGTCACACAAGAACAAAAATGCAGCTAAATAAATAAATAAATGAAGCTAAATAAATCCAAAACCAACAAGTTAATTATTTCAATTTCTACTTCAATGTAGAACAGTCATTTCTTACACATGAGATTACTTTTAGCCTTTTAGTCATAAATATTATTGAAAGATATTCCATATTCCAGAGTGAAATGCTATAACAGAGTATTGGCCAGAATGACATGAACATTTGGACACTTATTCAGCGGGTATCTTGCATGTTGCGTTCAGGTGCACTGTAAAAAAAAAAAAAAAAAATTTTTTTTTTTTTTTTGCAATTCCATCGCGGGCCACACAGGGGGCGCCCGCGGGCCGCATACGGCCCGCGGGCCGTATGTTGCCCATGTATGACTTAACCTAACTAACTTAACCTAACTAACTATCCGGTGTGCACAACATTGTCAGCCTAAATTCCGGCTGACACCCCAAAAACCTACAATCCACTACAGAAAAATGTATATTGTTTGTTTATTAACTGGCCCCTCGCCTTCTATCATTTCACGAAAGTGGCAAAGCAAGTTGAGTATCCCTGACCTATAGGGAGAAATTTAGTTTGTCATTGTAAACCCACAGCACAGTAATGATGACATGTTCTTCATAGATCTAGCCTTTTAATTTTGCTCTTAAGCTTTCTCAAAGTACACCAAATTCATGCATTTTACTTTAAAATGTTTAAAAAATATCTTGCGGGGGGCCATGCCCCCACACCCCCCTAGGGGGTCTGCGGTCCCCCACCACAAATACTCAAAATCCTGTGGGAAACACTGCTGTGTATGCTGCATTAAGATCTGTTTGTGGAAATGACTTGGATTCAAAGTGATGAGATTTGTTCAGCAGACGACTGAATTTCAATTCTGCTTTCTGAATTTGTATGGAATGATTGAATTTATTAAAGTTGAAAATGATTACATAAATCAAACTGATGCTCTTACTAAGTTTTTATCCTGTTAAAACCATCATTTGCATTGAAAAGTCCTAGATATTAAATTTTCTTGAAGATATTAAATTGATGCTGGACTCTAGATTTGTTCTGATTTGACTTGCTGTTCTACACACCTCTCTCTCCTGTGTGCAGGCGGAGAAGGCCAGTGTGCGCGTGAAGCAGCTGAAGCGTCAGCTGGAGGAGGTGGAGGAGGAGGCTCAGCGCGTGGCGGCCGCCCGCAGGAAGCTGCAGAGGGAGCTGGAGGAGGCCAACGAGACCAATGAGGGCCTCAGCAGGGAGGCGGCTTCACTCCGCGGCAAACTCAGGTACACAGCCACGCCCAGATCAGTCTTATCAAACTCAGGTACACAGCCAAGCCCAGATCAGTCTTATCAAACTCAGGTACACAGCCACGCCCAGATCAGTCTTATCAAACTCAGGTACACAGCCAAACCCAGATCAGTCTTATCAAAGTGGGGGCAGGGGACCCCCAGGGTTCCTTGAGGGGATTCCAGGCGGTCCCCATCAAAAAGGGGAATCATTTATTTTCACTATAATTCATCCATAAGTAACAATGACAGAATGTTATGACTGTTTTGGTCATGGGTTTCATACACTTTCTGTAATAAAACATCTAAAAGCAAAAATCTTATCAGATGGGGGACCTTAAGTCAAAATCTTATCAAATGTGGGTCCGTGGCATAATTTGTGTCAGCTTAGAGGTCCTTGATGTGAAAACGTTTGAGAATCACTGGCCTGCAGTAGATGAGCACTGACTCCTGACTGGACAAGTAAAAAAAAATCACTGAATAATTTGGAGAATCTAGGAAATTGTAAAGAGCTAGATTTCCCCAAATCTGCTTTAACTCAGATGGCATCTTCCAGGGTTCCTATGCAGGCTTGGAAAAGTATAAAAAATTAATTTGATCATTTCCAGGTTTTGAATAGTTGGGAATGTCTGGAAAAGTATAGCCTATGGAAAGTGTTGTGGTTCAGGTCCGACAAACACATAATTCTGGCTTTTATGTTGTTGTAGAGCAACTTTGAGTCCACAGTTTTTGTTCATGTGAAAAATAATGTTCAGGTAAAGGGATGCTCTTATGATCCAGCCACTGTCAGCATGCATTATATCAAATACCCTGCACCAAAATCACATACAGTCAAGAACCCAGGGTCTGCACCAAAGTCACATCCAGTCAAGAACATAGGGTCTGCACCAACATCACATCCAGTCAAGAACATAGGGTCTGCACCAAAACCACATCCAGTCAAGAACATAGGGTCTGCCTGGGAAAATATGGAGTTTTAAAATGGAAAGCATGTAGGAACCCTGCCAATCATTTCACATTTTCTGATATTTGTGGCTGTGAAGAACAGTCTTCATCTATATAGTGATGTGACCTAGTTAGCAGGGTCAAGATGTCTATCTGCCTAAATCATATTGAACACCACCACACAAAATCTTCAAAACAAATCAAGGTGGAAAAACTATGGAAATATGCAATACACACACAGTATTCTTACCTGCTTATTCCTATATGGGGCTAGTCTGTTACTCCCAGCATGCACTGCGTGAGAGGCAGTTTCTCTGGACAGCTCGCCAGTCCAGCACACATTTCCCATTGTTTGTATTTGACTCTGAAGTGAACGTCCCTACTGGTTTTTAAATGACCGTTAGACTCAGTGCCAGAACTATAGAGATGTGGGTTAGATGATTTGTGATTTTAAATATTCCTTTTCCTCCTTCCATGTCTGTCTCCTTCCTGTGATCAGATCAGCTCAGTACCTGTGCTACTGATGGCTCCTCACACTGTGGGGGACTGCAGGCTTCCTACTGGCAATATTCTCCCCTCTCATGCTTTTATCAGTTCTCCTGTAACTCCCTTTACTTTCTTCTCATTCCAACTCAAACCTTCAGCTTTGGGAGGGGGCGGGGCTTGAACCGTTTTGTTTTGTAACAGGGTTCCCACACCTTCTTAAACATACAATTCAAGGACATTCAGACTGTTCAGGCCCAATTCCATCAAATTCAAGGAGCCATCACGGCATAGTTTAATTAAATGTTACAGCACTGAAGGTTAATTACTGTGACAGCACTGAGCATTTTTATGAGAACTAGCATCTTTACAGAAACTGTTTAAACTGCATCATTTGACTTCAATCCCTCCTGCATGCACGTGACACTTTCTGCAGGCAGGTGGTGTGTGAAACAAGGATGCACAGATGGCGAGAGAGAGACACATGCAGACAGCAGAACGCAGCCTATTTACTAACATTGATAAAATATGTGTCAGTAAAAAATAGATTAAAAAAAAAATCTTGCACAAAATATATAAACTCAGGCTGTTTCAATGAACCATGTCTGTCTATTTCCAAAACTTTCGAGACTTTGAATTTTTTTTCTCAAATTCACAAACTTTCAAGGATTTCAAGGACCGATGGGAACCCTGTTTTAAATCTGGCTTTGCAGCAGTACCAGCAAACTCCCCCTGCTCTCCATTTCTCAACTCTTCCTTTGCCCTTTGCTCTTCCTCTGTCTCCCCTCTCCTCCCGTGGTGTGGGTCGTCTGCAGGCGTGGCGGCGGGGAGGCAGCCTCGGTCAGCTCCGGCCCCCGGAGCAGCAGCAGCAGCGGGGGCAGCTTCGTGCGGAGCATGGGTCTGGGAGGGAGCATGAGCCGGAGGAGCGGCCTGAAGGAGACCTCAATGGACGAGGAGCCCACCTCCCGCTCTGCCTATCTGGAGGCCCGGGGTGATGGGGGCGCCTACTACCCCCCCGACGACTAGACGGCAACACACTTACAAGAGTCCTGAATGGACCCCTTTCACAGCAGCCGTTTAGAGGTGGTCGAACCCTAGTCTGACAAGCCAACCCTTCCCTCCTTTCTCTCCGTCTAGCTCTGTCAAATTATTTATTACTCACCTGTTTGTGGTTTTGATGTGAATCTTGATAACAATTTTTAAATCTCCTAAAAATAAAATCATGTAATTTTGTCAAAAAATAGTTCAGGAATCCCACTTAACTTCAGGGTTCACTGAGCAAACTTAACTTCCTCTTTAAACTAAATGTTCTGTTTAAGTCGGGTGAACAGGCTGAGGAAGATTAAGATCAGATTATTTCACCTGTGTTGGTTATTATATCTGTCCAGTGGAGACAGTTTAGAAGCCTAATGTTTAGAAGAAGGGGTTATATTCTTTATTTTTTAAATCACATAATTGCTCCTTGTGCACTTTTACCCATTCTAATTATATATTTCAAGAGAGAATCTATTTATTTGGAAATTGAATGTGAAATGCTATTTGTACGTTCCTCCTTCAGATTAGCCATGGGTGTGATTTATACCTCTGAGTGCCTCACATTAAAGAGCTAGTGCTCATCTTAGAGATGTGATATGGAGTCAGGCTCTTTGCCATGTTGTGAAACCAATCAAGCGCTATTAAAACTGCTACCAAAACCTCATGCCAATATGTTCTCACTTCAACATTTCACAAACGGACAAATAAATACACTTTCTTCTTGTTTATTGACAAGAACAGTTTATTACATACATCTTGCCCTGTGAGAAGCAGGCAAGCAGCACCAAGGGTGAGAACAGCCTTCATGTCTCTGCATTCAGCTTGTGAGTTTGTAAGTAGCTACTGTACATAGAGATGAGGAACACAAGGCAAAACACCCTGAGACAGACTGTTCCACTGTGATAACTCATCACATGGTGGCCATTTTGAATACTCGGGGGTGAGGAAACTCTCCCTGGAAGAGCCGAGTCCAGTCCTGCTGCTGTGTACCGAGAGATACACACCACACAACAGTTAGGACACTGACCTGATTGAATGTAGGCTACTATGTTCTTCCCACAGCGTTGGACCAGCTGGGGTCAAGGGATGGAAAAATCAGAACACTCGCTCAGTCAGTCATGGACGTTTAGTGTGAAAAGGGGCTGTCTATGGATAGGAGGGAGGAGTGGCTAGGGGGCTGTGGGTGCATGGTGCCATAAAGCTGAATGGCCACATCACTGTGCCACCATGGGGTTTAGACGTATGTGTTTGTTCAGTCTCTTAAAGCCATTTTGATCTAACGGCTTGACTGTGTGGATTGTGTTGATGGTATTTCACTGCGTTGGCATTTCATAGTTTTGATCTTTTTACCATTATTTCAAAATGTGAAATGGTTAAAATATAGAAACACACGTGTCCAAACTTTTGACTGGTAGTCCTACATCATACATGCTTTACCATTTCACTAATTCCCCACCTCTGCCAATCTGGCAGGTAAAAGTTTCCCACCCAAAAGTGTTCAAAATGGCCACCGCATGAATCAGGTCCATATTGCTTCATTCTAATGTAATAAGTTAATTGTGCCTAGAGACCCTTACTTACCACTACAGTCTATATTACTAACACTACTACAAGTGAGCCTGTTTTTAACATAAAACACAAGTAGCTTCACTGAAGTATTCATTGTCCTCGTTAACAAAGGGAGGTTCCAATTACACTCCTGGAAAGGCAGAAGTAACGCTCTTCAGAGCAGTGGTTCTCAACCTGAGGGTCGCCACCCGCATTATCTATGATCTATCTGTTGCTAAAATGTTGTTTTTGTGCCATTTTCTTGTGAATTATGAATAGTTTTCAGCCTCCTCTGATAATAAAATTAAACTACCTGAGAAAGGGAAAATGGTTCTTTGGTCTGCACACTGCTGATGGTGGATATGAGCAGACATGGGTTCACACAAAGGTTGAGCAGCGCTGCGTTAAATTCTTCTGCAGTTTGAAAGAGTTTTGCAGGACATTACAGGACATCAGTCCACAGCAACTTGGAACAACAGGAACACTCGGTTGTCTCCAAAAACAATAACTACAGCCAGGTCATACAATGGAAGTTTGTTTAGCAAACATAAAATCCAGCCAAAGTTAATAAATTGTTTAGATTATTCCCTCCTCCGAGATAATCCCATTTAATTTATTGCAGGTTTACTTTACATTCACACTTAAAATTCAAATATTCACTGTCAAAGGAACCATCTTGACTCTCCAGCTACTCTCATAAGAGTCCCAACTCTAAATACCTATCCGCCCAAATCAGTAGGCTACTTATTTCATATCACCTTCTGTTTTTGCCTGACTGACTGACACAGAGGACACAGAGTTAACGCTTATGTCACAGGTAGAGTAGTAAACATTAATTATCAATTCATAGTGAATACTAATGTGATCCAATAGAAGTTCTAAAAAATATTGTTGCCTTAGACCATTCAATTGGGGAATGGATGGAAATGAGTAAGATAGTCCACATTTCTCTATTTGAAAGGTCCCATGTCATTTTTGAAATGTTAAAATGAATAAATTGGTTCTGATTTCTCACCTGTTTAAAGTTGCTCTTAATTATTATAATTCAATATTTGGGGTAAAACTCTGATACTGAAACTCTATTGCTGTTATGTATTTATGAGTGCAGGTTACAGTGCTGAAAACAACTTTCTAAACATGAGGACAATCATTTGAATTTAAGATGGAAATTGACCTAAAGCACACTATTATTTTAAATGCATGTGCTGAGGCATGTCAGCATATGAAGTTAGCAGGAATTCCAATACCGTCACAGTGAAGCTCAGCGCTTGCTTTTAGCCTGGAAGCTTCTTCCCGCCTAAAACATGAGTTGACAGTGTTATTCTTTGGGGGGCAAACGACAGGGCTGTATGTTTCCCGAGCCATTTTTAGGTGGGATATAAAAAGATGTTCAAAAACAACTTCATGCAATGTCTTTGTGTAGATAAAGGTGTCATTCCAGTGCTCACCACCCGGCCTCCAAAAGAGCAGAAAAGCGTCAAACACAAGTGACGCCCCCAAAACACGAGGAGGGAGCGAGGTATTGGCCAACACGTGCAGCACGAGGAGCGAGGTATTGGCCAACACGTGCAGCACGAGGAGCGAGGTATTGGCCAACACGTGCAGCACGAGGCAGATCAACCTGTTCAAACTAAGTGCGAGTGCAAAAAAGAAGTCTTGTAAAAAACTTCAACTTCAGCTGGTAACAAGACGTCCCCGAAGTAACCATGGAAAAACACCCGTCCATGGCATCTGTGTGATGTGCTGACAAACAGTACTGTTACAGTGCAGTGTCTGTGGACACAGTGTCTGTTACAGTGCAGTGTCTGTGGACACAGTACTGTTACAGTGCAGTGTCTGTGGACACAGTACTGTTACAGAGCAGTGTCTGTGGACACAGTACTGTTACAGTGCAGTGTCTGTGGACACAGTACTGTTACAGTGCAGTGTCTGTGGACACAGTACTGTTACAGTGCAGTGTCTGTAGACACAGTACCATTACAGTGCAGTGTCTGTGGACACAGTACTGTTACAGTGCAGTGTCTGTAGACACAGTACCATTACAGTGCAGTGTCTGTGGACACAGTACTGTTACAGTGCAGTGTCTGTGGACACAGTACCGTTACAGAGCAGTGTCTGTAGACACAGTACTGTTACAGTGCAGTGTCTGTGGACACAGTACCGTTACAGTGCAGTGTCTGTGGACACAGTACCGTTACAGTGCAGTGTCTGTAGACACAGTACCATTACAGTGCAGTGTCTGTAGACACAGTACTGTTACAGTGCAGTGTCTGTGGACACAGTGTCTGTGGACACAGTACCGTTACAGTGCAGTGTCTGTGGACACAGTACCGTTACAGTGCAGTGTCTGTAGACACAGTACCATTACAGTGCAGTGTCTGTAGACACAGTACTGTTACAGTGCAGTGTCTGTGGACACAGTGTCTGTGGACACAGTACCGTTACAGTGCAGTGTCTGTGGACACAGTACTGTTACAGTGCAGTGTCTGTGGACACAGTACTGTTACAGTGCAGTGTCTGTGGACACAGTACCGTTACAGTGCAGTGTCTGTGGACACAGTACTGTTACAGTGCAGTGTCTGTGGACACAGTACCGTTACAGTGCAGTGTCTGTGGACACAGTACCGTTACAGTGCAGTGTCTGTGGACACAGTACCGTTACAGTGCAGTGTCTGTGGACACAGTACCGTTACAGTGCAGTGTCTGTGGACACAGTACCGTTACAGTGCAGTGTCTGTGGACACAGTACCGTTACAGTGCAGTGTCTGTGGACACAGTACCGTTACAGTGCAGTGTCTGTAGACACAGTACTGTTACAGTGCAGTGTCTGTGGACACAGTACTGTTACAGTGCAGTGTCTGTGGACACAGTACTGTTACAGTGCAGTGTCTGTGGACACAGTACTGTTACAGTGCAGTGTCTGTGGACACAGTACTGTTACAGTGCAGTGTCTGTGGGGCAGCTTGGCTGGAAGTGCGTGTTCCCTCTCACAGCAGCAGCTTGGGTCCTGGTCCAAAGTCTAACCTCTTGGCGAGCCTGCACAACACAACACAACAGACACACAGTACTCATAGAGCTACTTCTCTTACACACATTCACTGGTAAACGTATGATGTAATATTTGAAACACACACGAGATGTGTTAAATCCTGGTTGCTGTGCAGAACAAGACGTCTCACCCCTTGTTGTAGAGGCCGTTGGTGGGCGGGGTCTCTGAGCCCGCCGGCGCCCCCTGTCCGCCTGCCAGGCCGCTGCGGCTCACCGTCTGCTCGTGGACGTAGTCCCGACAAGACGCCAGCTTGGACTCCAGGTTCTAACAGGGGAGAGAGAAAGATGATCAACATGGTGTAAACACTCAGCAGCAAATGCACCAGTCACCACAGGAACAACACAACCACCACTGCTACTGTCAACCTCACATCTGACACAGAACTGAGCAAACCTGCGTATGCACCTGTGTCAGTCTGACAGCATTCATATTTGGCACGGGCGAGGGTCTCAAGCAGATGGTGATAGGGCCAGGTTTTTTTGAATTGGGTCATTAGGGCTGATTAAATGAGTCAAAATGGCTAATTAGTGGCCAAAATGAGTGAACCCAGGTTCAGCACCATGGAGAGCTCTATTCGTTAGCTACTGATGGCAGACACCTGAGCGGAGTTGGAATCAGCCAGGGATGTGGAATAAGAAAGCCCTCTAGGGCAGTGTGGTTCTCAAACTTTTTCCACACCAACGACCCCTAAACTGACACAAATTAGACCACAGACGCCCACCTGAAAACAAGTGAGGAAAGCAGAAGTTTGGAAGCATGCACACATCCAGCCAGCACTGTAACAATCCCAGCTCTGTTCCGCAGACCAAACCAAACGCACACAGAGTGAAACCACAGGCGCCCAGTCACTTCCACACAGTCGCATGCCTCTAGCGATCGACATCGGGCTGAGCGGGTCGATTCACTGGGCAGAGAGTTCTCTCTCCTCAGGCTGTCAGCGCTGGCTGAGTAAAGGATCAGGAGTGTGGCTCTTACCCCGACTTTCTTCAGCAGCTCCCCGACGATGCTCAGAGCCGAGATCCGCGTCGATGTGGTCAGAGGAGATCCTGACAGGCTTTCACCTGCACACACACACCCAGAGGGAAACATCTCAGGACCACATCGTTAGCATGTCCACTTAGCATTCCATTCATCCGCCTTCAACTCTTCTATGGAGAATACATAATATAGTATATATTATATATATATATAATATAGTATGATATCATGTTTAATTCGAAAAAGAGTGTTACTTTAATTGTGAAAACCAAGGAGGATAAGAAGTCAAACTTTCCTTCTTTTGTGCTAGCAGGCCAAGTGCTTGGTGCTGTGAACAAATTCAGATATCTTGGCCACATAATCAGAGATGATTTATGTGATGATGATGACATTCAGCGTCAGTGCTGTAAACTCTATGCACAAGACAACATGCTGCACAAACATTTAACACATTGAGTGCCAAGGACGTCTGTGCACGTCCTAAAAAAATGTAACGAGGAGTGCCAAGGACGTCTGTGCACGTCCTAAAATCATAATTCATATTATTCCATAATTCTGCTGTTTAAGGTCGTACCCAGCCAGTGAGCATGAATCCCTTCAAGGGATCACACGGCGCCACCTTAAACATTGACACGGGAGCTGCGCCCCCCACCTCAGATCCTTTACTTTGTGCATGAGACAGCAGGGAAAGACGTGATCAAAGGGGAAACCGTGGCATGCTTCAGCCAGAGCCGTATAGATTGCTCTGTCTGCAGCGGACAGTGGGCTCGGCTGCATCCGCGCTCACAACTGAGCTCTAATGCTTCTATCTATCTCCACACGATTCCCTGCCAGAAAGCCAGCATCCGAAGGCGAACGGCCAAGCCTTTTCGTTCAGTCGCGTTTGGCATTTCCTTGATGCGCGCTGGGATCCGTCCGGGGCAAAAACGGAGTCTGTGAGAAAACAAACTCTGTGCGTGTGGGGAGGAGCCCGCAGCTCAGAGGTGGAGAGAAGGGGGGGGGGGGGGGGGAGAGGGGGGGGGGGCACGCAGGCTGCACAGAAACCACACCACGCCACCACATCAGAAAACACCAGCCAGAGTCAGTGAATGTGCTCGAAATTAGAGGGCAAAAGGTATTCATAAAAGTGACTATATCTTGGAAAGTAAAAAAAAACGACAGAAAACCCTTGAAAGTGCACTTTTTTCAGAGGCTGTCATTTCATAATGGAACTGTCTAGAAACAAAATTTCTTCTTTGGAGGAAGCAGGAGTGTTCAATGTTTCATTAAAGTCCAGCCCTGTCAATATAGCCCTAATAGAAAAAATTCTATAGCTGTTTTCAACTGAATGGAAGTGAATCTGGCACAGGCTGCAGACAATTTTACTGAAGCGCTGTGGCACTCAATTTGTTAATAACTGTACTGATGATGTCAAGATTGCTCTGTTTAGGTCATATTGTACTTCATTGTATACAGCACAACTGTGGTGCGGGTACAGTGTTGCAAAAAAGAAAAAACTCCAGGTGGCATATAATGATGCATTTAGGATTTTACTCAGGCATCCAAGATGGACAAGTGCAAGCCATATGTTTGTAAGCAGTAATGTGCCCACTTTCCATGCTGTTCTGAGAACGTTTATTTACAGTTTTATGCGTCGACTTAGCCAGTCAAAGAATGGAGTTATTATGGCCCTAGCCATGCTGTTATGAGTCAACCCACCTCTGCTGATGGAGGCGGGCGGAGAGGTGAAGGAGTCCACCGAGGGGGGCAGTGTGGAGGGGGACACAGCAGGGGGCAGTGTGGAGGGGGACACAGCAGGGGGCAGTGTGGAGGGGGACACAGCAGGGGGCAGTGTGGAGGGGGACACAGCAGAGGGGAGGGGCTGGGTAGATCTCTCCTGCACGGTGCTCTGGTCTGCAGGGGTGAGTGGAGGGGAGGGGGGAGCAGCAGAGGAAGAGGAGGGCTCTCTGGCTGCACTGCTGAGGGAAGGCTTCCTCTCCTGCTTCTGCTGTACTGCTAGCTCCTGTCTCAGGTCTGATACACACACACACACGCACACACACACACACACACACACACACACACACACACACACACACACACACACACACACACACACAATTAATCCAGTGTCAATGCCCTAATCGATGTCTTGCTAATAGTAGCCAGTTATAGACATCCAATAGAGCAATGATTCCCAACCTGTGTGGACTGCAGCCCTCTGGTGGCCCGCTTAGGTATTGCAAGTGGGCCGCCACATCATGACACTTTGTTGTTGACATTAAGCACATTTAAAAAGGCCTTGCTGGTGGAAAAACACTGAAAATACATGTTTCACATGCTGTGTTCGTGGCTGTGGAAAATAAAAAGTGCTCTGAGAACACATTATTTGGCCTCCATATTTTTTCATGGGGTCGGAGGTCGGCCTCAAAACGTTTTGAGATTTTCAAGTGGGCCCTGAGTTGGAAAAGGTGACAGCCGTGATTCCCAAGCCTTATCATATCACATAACATTGGGGCAACGGACTCCCATTAGAGGAGATGTTTTTCACCCAAATGTGTGAATATTTGAGATGATTCTGTCCAGAATTCCATGACCGTCTGTTATCTCTCTACCTACAATAGTAGGTAGAGAGATAACAGACTGTCTGTATTGCAGGTAGAGAGATAAGAGACCCCCTGGAACGCCCTCGAGGTGGTTCTCCGACCCCAGATTGAGAAACACTGCTCTAGATAATCTAGCCTTCATGTGACAGGAGATGAGATGAGAGCTTATCTTCTTTCAAAAAGGTCAGCTAATGCTAGACTACAGCTAATGCTAGACTAGAGCTAATGCTAATGCTAGACTAGAGCTAATGCTAATGCTAGACTACAGCTAATGCTAATGCTAGACTACAGCTAATGCTAATGCTAGACTAGAGCTAATGCTAATGCTAGACTAGAGCTAATGCTAATGCTAGACTACAGCTAATGCTAATGCTAGACTAGAGCTAATGCTAATGCTAGACTACAGCTAATGCTAATGCTAGACTAGAGCTAATGCTAGACTAGAGCTAATGCTAAACTAGAGCTAATGCTAATGCTAGACTAGAGCTAATGCTAGACTACAGCTAATGCTAATGCTAGACTAGAGCTAATGCTAAACTAGAGCTAATGCTAATGCTAGACTAGAGCTAATGCTAATGCTAGACTAGAGCTAATGCTAATGCTAGACTACAGCTAATGCTAATGCTAGACTAGAGCTAATGCTTTCGAGCTGTTATGTAGGTTCCTGCTTAACAAGTGTAATAGCACTTCATCATGTATATAGACAGCAGGGCATTGTGCGATGAGTCAGACCTCTGGCCTCGTCCTTCAGCCTCTGGACAGACTCCAGCAGGTTCTCCTTCTCATCCAGCTCGCTCTCCAGGAAGGCATTCCTCTCTATCACCTGGTTCATCCTCTGCTCAAAGTCCTCCAACGACATGATGGTCGCCCTGAGAGAGAGAGAGAGAGAGAGAGAAGGGGGGAGGAGAGAGAGAGAGAGAGAGAGAGAGAGAGAGTTTAATGTTTAGTTGTGTGCTCTGTTTTCGTACTTTCTTTTTTCTATACCATGTGGAGGTGTGGCTAGTGTACAAGAATTCCAATTCATTTTAATGCCAAATTTGAATGCAAATGGAAAATAAACTTGAACTTGGGAGGGAGAGAGGAGAGAGAGAGGAAGGAGAGAGAGAGACGTAGAGTGTAAATCAGTCTTGTGTATACATTTTCTTGTCCAAAAATGGAAATGATGTGTGTATGAATGCGTGCGTGCGCTGCAGAGGGCAGGACTGCCCAGCAGAGGGCAGGACTGCCCAGCAGAGGGCAGGACTGCCCAGCAGAGGGCAGGACTGCCCAGCAGAGGGCAGGACTGCCCCGACCAAGAGCCAAGGCACTGGTCCAATTCTGCTCCATTTCTGCAATCATTGGAAGTCGCCACATTTGGAGGAGGCGCTGTTTCCTTTATCCATAGATTCAGACTAGATACATCTGTCACTATGAGATTTCCCATTGTTTGTGCATCTATTATTGTTTGTGTTCAGGGATTTCTTGTCTAAATGTGAACACAAATAAAGGTATTAAAATGTGTGTGTGTGTGCGTGTGTGTGTGTGCGTGCTCTGACCTCTTGGATCTCTCCAGGTCGTCATTGGCCTGCTCCAGCTCTCTGATGTATCTGTGGAGCTGCTCTCTGAGGGCCGTGGTCTGGAGCAGCTCTGCCTCCAGGCTGCTGATCTGCTGGTAAGCCTCAGAGTGCTGAGCCTCATACTTCTCCTGCAGGGGGGCCAGGACGCCAGGAGGGGGAGCCACAGAGAGGGGGTGGTATTGGTGGAGTTTGTTAGTTAGTTTAATTCAGATCAGGAATACAAATACATTAAAGATTACAATAATACTAACATTTAAAATTGTACACCTTATATACATCGAAGCAGAAATGATAGGATAAGCCCAGTAAAGTAGCTAAAAGTTGAAAACTAAAAGCCTACTTATTTCCACTGGGGTCCATACAATTCATAATGCACTTTATAAGAGACAGACAGAAAGATGGAGGTTGTAGCTCTAAAGCACTAAGTCACAGTTAGACAACTACCGGTAATAAGGTGGAGAAAAGAGAGAGAGAGGGAACTGTGTCATGTTGAGCACTGCCATCCCCTCCAGACACCGTGCCTCTCTCTGCACTGAATCAACCCTCTGTGTGTGTGTGTGTGTGTGTGTGTGTGTGTGTGTGTGTGTGTGTGTGTGTGTGTGTGTGTGTGTGTGGAAGCTATAAACGTGCACTTGTCTTGCTATCAGCTGGTGAATATGGAAATCCCCCTGCAGTCAAATCCACCTTACAGAGGTGCTAATTTAGCTGCACGCGATTAAAACATCCCACAGACACGTCCATGTGTTAACAGGCCTGATATGGCTTTTATGCTGGAGCCAAAGCAGCTAAACCTGCTGCCAGTGCACCACAGCATCGAACAGCTGAAACTCAACCACATGTTTAACATTGTAAATGGTACTGCTCCACACTACATGGGCTAGCTGATAGGCATGGTTCATACCCAGCATGGACACGACACCAGGGCCAGTGTGTGCTCATGTATAGTGCCACGGGTGAACTCATGTATAGTGCCATGGGTGAACTCATGTATAGTGCCACGGGTGAACTCATGTATAGTGCCACGGGTGAACTCATGTATAGTGCCACGGGTGAACTCATGTATAGTGCCACGGGTGAACTCATGTATAGTGCCACGAGTTAACTCATGTATAGTGCCACGAGTGAACTCATGTATAGTGCCACGGGTGAACTCATGTATAGTGCCACGGGTGAACTCATGTATAGTGCCACGGGTGAACTCATGTATAGTGCCACGGGTGAACTCATGTATAGTGCCACGAGTGAACGGTGTAGCTCGGAGCTCCTTTCTTTACGGGGACGGCACGGTGGCTCAGTGGTTAATACTGTTGCCTCACAGCAAGAAGGTCCCGGGTTCGAACCCCGGCCCTTTCTGTGTGGAGTTTGCATGTTCTCCGCGTGTCGGTTTTCTCCCACCATCAAAGACATGTATGTTAGGGTTAATACTCCTGTCAGTGCCCCTGACCAAGGAACTGGCAAAAGAACTGGAGTTGGTCCCCGGGCGCTGCACAGTGGCTGCCCACTGCTCCTAGTTCTAGGAAGGTTCCTAGTAGAGGATGGGTCAAATGCAGAGGATGAATTTCCCCATGGGGATAAATAAAGTATAACTAAAGTAAACTAAACTATTACACAGGGACGTTACTGTGGAACAGCCTTCCACCAGGCATCAAACTCTCAGAGTCTAGAGGGGTTTTTAGAGGTTGGGTCCTTGCTCATCTCTGGAGCAAGGTGACTGGGTAGGTTAGTAGGCCTATAAGTTTGGCGGGTCCTGTGAGTATAATGTGTTTTACTGTGATGATTGTCTTATTTTCTGGAGTAAGTGTGTTTATGTCGTTTCTAATGCAATTTTGAGTGTGACTAATTATGGATGATTTTAGGATAGGTTTCTCTTCAAGTACCATATTTATTGGTGTCTAAATCTATTTTATGTTTGTAATTGGGGATTTTTGATACAGTTTTTTAGATGACTATATGTTTTGTGTTATTGTCCGTCCTGTTTTTAGAACATCGGGGACCATGTTGGAAATAAGTGTTTACACTTTTACATGTTGTTGTTGTCTCTATATCCATTAATAAAGTCAATCAATCAATCAATCAGTCAAAACCACATGGAGCCAGGCCCAGTATCACAGGCCCAGTATCACAGGCCCAGTATCACAGGCCCAGTGTTACAGCCAGGCCCAGTATCACAGGCCCAGTATCACAGGCCCAGTATCACAGCAGCTTCTCAAAGCATGACATCTACAGCATCACTGTGCTGTTTTCTATTGAATAATCCACACTTTTGATACGTCTCTTATTCTTTTATCTGTGGGTTTTCCAGGTAGTTCCAGGTTCTTTCATTCATAAACCATTTGTCAAATGGAAGGATGAGAAAAATGACTAAATTGTGATATATACCAGATATATATCAGTCCATCAGACTCCAAAAGCCTCTACAAATATTGGGGATTTGGCTTTATTATAGCCCACTTACTGATGAATATGGAAAGATGACAGTTATACACACACACACACACACACACACACACACACACACACACACACACACACACAAGCACTTCTGATAGTGGCAGCAACTGAAACTAGTAATTATGTGTGACGCACTTTATCAACAATCCAAATCACTATTTCTGAACAGCCCGTCTCAGCGGTGTGTGTGTGTGTGTGTGTGTGTGTGTGTGTGTGTGTGTGTGTGTGTGTGTGTGTGTGTGTGTGTGTGTGTGTGTGTGTGGTGTGGTGTGTGTGTGTGTGTGTGTGTGTGTACCTTGTAGTTGTCCAGCTCTGTGTGAAGGCGGCTGTTGGAGGCGAGCAGCTCACGGTTCTTCCCCTCACACTGCTTCAGCTCCGCCTCCAACTCCACCTCGTAGTCCCGACTCATCTGCTGGAACTCCTGTAGCTCCGCCTGGGCCTCCAACGCACTGACACACACACACACACACACACACACACACACACACACACACAGGGTGTCAAAATTAATCATTTAATCGATGCATCGGGATACGAACGTGTGAATTGAATCGAAGACAGATGAATCGTTGAATGGTTTATGTTTAAATTTCTATTGACATTCAGATTTTAAAGCACTTTAAAGTAAAAAAGGAGTTGATATTTATCTGACTGCTTGTATTAATTGATGAAAAAGTAGCCATGTGCAGTAATAATATAGAAAGTTGAGGATGTGATACTTGGAGCTGCAATACTTTGAGCTGTATCGAGATGCATCGTGGAATCGAATCATTGACAGATGAATCGTAATCGAATCGTGAGGCCAGTGAAGATTCACAGCCCTCACACACACACACACACACACACACACACACACACACACACACACACACACACACACACACACACACACACACACAGGTTGGAACCAAAACACTCAGACCCGGTTATTCTGAAACTTATGGCACTCAGGCAGTTTTGATTTTCTGTCATAATTCTGAAAAATACCGTTGCTTCTTCACTTGCTTGGCGTTATGTTTCAACCAAACCAAACAAAACTAGGTAAGCACCCTAGCAGGCACAGGTCATCAGAGCGTGTTCCTCACAGGATGGCACAGGTCATCAGAGTGTGTTCCTCACAGGATGGCACAGGTCATCAGAGCGTGTTCCTCACAGGATGGGAGGACATTGTCCGCATTCTCTATCGATTCAAATTGCATAGGATGGAATCAACATAACAAATGCGGTCCTCAAAAAGTGTCGGTGAACAGGTAGTTCAATCCAGCAGCCTACTACTGTTTTTGGCTAACAGGTGCGTGCTGTAGGGAACAGTGAGAATGGCCTGTTCAAGTGAAGAAGAGCCATGAGACGCACCTCTGCCGCTGCTTGTCAGCCTGCTCCTTCCAGTACTCCACCTCCTCTTCCAGGGAGCCCAACTGAGGAGGCTCCGGATCCCCCATCACAGATCCTTCTCCACACCAACACCAGTTCAAACAAAGAAGGAATTCAGACAACAGTGGCAAATGGGGCTATTTGATTGAACTGAACACAGGGATTTTACGGGATCATCAGTGTAGTTCCCGATACATCCCGTTCTGTAACGTTATTAAGTACTCGTGCGAAACTCTGTTCAAAAATCTTGCAACTCATTGCTGCATTGCTTATCAGCAAATGCGCGCGCGTGCGTGGGCGTGCACACACACACACACACACACACACACACACACACACACACACACACACACACACACACACACACACACACCTGGTAGAACATGACTTAAAACCTTTTGCACATTATTATTGTTTTCTGGTGAATTTGGCATAGCCTACGTGTTATCCTCAAAGTAGAACACTGTATTTCAATAAAAGCTCAACTTTTAGGCTAGTTCACACTGCTCCCTACCGCCCCCCGCGGTGTATTGTTGTGGACGATGCCAGGGAGAAACTAACCAATTCTAAATAAATATATTTTTTTTAAATTTAAAAAGCCTAATAGTGTTTCTGGGTGTATTGGATGCTGTGCCGAATTGAAGAATGGATATTTTCTATTAGTACAATATCTTTAGTCGTGTTCTACGAGGCATGTACGCCTGCTGATAAGCGAGCCAGTGTTAAATTGACAGATGTTTACACTGAGTTTGGCTACTGAAGTGAAGCTCAACTAAAAAGGGGAAGTCAACTAACGTTACATGAGAGATTATATATTTCTCCTCAATGGGTTGCTAACGTTGTTTACCTAGGAGTATAAACATTGCCGAGACTGGAAGACGTAACGTTAAGAGTTCAGAAGACATAAGAAAGTGAAAAGAATGCCATATAAACTAGTTTGTTAGCATTGGCTAGCCTAGCATTGACCATTTAAATCCCATCCGAGATGCTAACGAACACATACCACATTAGCTGCCTCCGATTCAGCGTGGGGGAGTTCTAAATTTGCCCTGAGTCCTCTTGATGTAACGTGCTGAAGTGGACGGTCAGTGTTGCGGTGAAGCTTTGCTGGCTAAAAGGAAAGTCATTGCTATGGAACTAAAATAATTAAAGTTGTCCGAAGTTGAAAGCGAAGTTGCGGCTTGGATGGACGAACAATGCATGTTGCTGCTCACTCATATTGTCCACTGTAACTGACCAATCACAAGTTAGCTGTCAGTCGTATACTCTCGCTATTAGTCACTCCGACTGTCAGTCAAATGTCGAGAGGCGGGATCGAAATCGTTGTCCAATTAGATTAGTCATGCAACAGATTGCCAAAATATAATGCTGCCTCCAAGTGCTGTCGGAAATATCCAAACTAAAAGTTGAGCGCAGATGAAAGTGCCAACAAAGTGGTAAATATAACAGGAAAAGTAGCTTTTGATCGTGCGTTTTTAGGGGATGGAGAGGGGGTCCGAGAGGTGGTCATGCCTATGTTCCCCGGGTTCTATGTTCCCCGGGTTCTATGTTCCCCCGCTCCTGCTAAAAAGGGTTCTATGTTCCCCGGGTCCTATGTTCCCCGCTCCCGAAAAAGGGTCCTATGTTCCCCGGGTCCTATGTAGACTTGCGTCGGACCGAAAGCATGATATTTTTTTCCCATGATGGCAAAGGCTAGGCGAAGGCATGACCCGGTTAGAGTCTAGTCAGGTTTAGACTCAAAGATAAACAGTGAAGTTCTTGGGAATAAACTCTTTCGTTGTTCAGTTTGTGGTCAAATATTTTGTCAGAAATATCACTTTTGTCAGAAATATCACTTAACAACACACAAGAGAGTTCACACAGGAGAGAAGCCATTTAAATGCTCAGTCTGTGGTGAATCTTTTAATCAGGAAGTGAACCTGAAGAGACACATGATGGTCCACACAGGAGTCCACACAGGAGAGAAGCCATTTCAATGCTCAGTCTGTGCCAGAGTCTGTGGGAAATGTTTTGGTCATAAACATACTGTAACGTTCTTGGTACTTCATGAGGCAGAGGCTTCTTGCTGGTACAGGTTCTTTATTCACAGTTATTCATATTTACAACTCTCCGCTGTTGTCATGCTCATAGATAGCAGCTTTCCCCTAGGCAGTGCGGGGAGACTGAAGCGCATGCTCAGTCTCCCCCCGGAAGTAGTCCCACAGCATAGTGCTCCCCAACATAACACTCCCACACACAGTTCCTATCTACAGCGGAGACACTACCATTGCTCACCACTATGTGTGTACTGCTGATTCGCTACATACTCCCCGCCCAACAATAAGGTCAACGCCCACGTTGACACCACATCACACCTCCCCTGTACCAACACTCCCAGCATCTTTTTTTTCTTTTTAACAGTTCTTTGTTTTTTAACCACATTTTATGTTTCCATCTCAGGCTTTTCCCACGTCTCCTCCCCCACAATATCTCATGCCATACACATCATTCACTTTCTATTATAACACTTCCAACCACCATCTCCTCCTTTTTTTTTTTTTTTTTTTTTTTTTTTTTAGTACACTCGAAGTTGCTCAAATGTCCTGGAGCCCTTGGCTCTCTCCGTGGCCGTGTTAGTCTCTGTGAATCTGCCGGTGGGCCTGACCCCACCTGCAGTGTCTCTGGTGCTTCAAGTCTCTGAGTGGGGCCCGCCCGGTCATGGCCGGACGCCCCTCTCTGTGGAAACAGATTCCTTCTTTCACTCTGTCTAAGTGAAACCGCTGGGCGGCCGAGATCTGGGGGAAGGGTGCACCCCCCCCGGTATGGGGCCAACCTGTCTCTGTGGAGTACCTTCTTGCCACCAAGTGGCATCTGCACTCGGTACACCACCTCCCCCATTCTCTCCATGACCCTGCATGGGCCTGTCCAGTGACAGTCCAGTTTAGGGCTACGCCCTTTTTTTCTCCGGGGTGTGTACACCCACACCAACTCCCCCCCCTGGAAATGGTTTCCCTTTGCCCTCACATCATAGTTCCTTTTTTGTTTCATGCCTGCTTTCTCTAGCTGGTCCCGAGCGAAGTTGTGAGCGGACTCTAATCGATCTTGTAGCCTCCTGGCGTACTCTCTCCCCGGGGGAGCGTCCAGTGCATCCGGTGGCTTGCCGAACGCCATTTCTGCTGGTGTCCGCAGTTCTCGACCTAACATGAGCAGGGCGGGTGTGCAGGAGGTGGACTCGTGTGTTGCGGATCTGTAGGCCATGAGGATGAGAGGCAGGTGCGTGTCCCAGTCTCTCTGGTGCTCCTCCGTGAGGATGGCCAACTGCTTTTTCAGTGTCCTATTGAATCTTTCTACTAGGCCATCGCTCTGGGGGTGCAATGCTGTGGTCCGTGTCTTTCTAATGTTCAGTTTCTCGCACATGGTGGCGAACACTCGTGACTCAAAGTTTCTTCCTTGGTCACTGTGTAGGGTCTCTGGTGCTCCGAACCTACTGAACATGCCTGTGACTAGTGCGTCGACCACCGTCCCCGCCTCCTGGTCGGGCAGCGCGTATGCCTCTGGCCATTTTGTAAAGTAGTCCATGGCTACTAGGACGTATCGATTTCCACTGTCTGAGCGTGGAAACGGCCCCATCACGTCTACCCCTACCCTCTCCATGGGGGCTCCTGCTGCTAGCTGTTGGAGCGGGGCGCGAGACTGGTCTAATGGCCCTTTGTACGCCGCGCAGAGGTCGCAGCGCCGACAGAAGTCCTGTACGTCTCTCCTCATCCTCCCCCAATAAAAGCCTTGTCTGATGCGACGGAGGGTTTTGCTTACCCCAAAGTGGCCCGCCCCTACTGTCCCATGGCAGCTCCTGCACACCTCATCTCTCAGTGTCGTTGGCACTACTTTTCGCCACTTGTTTTCTCCCGTTGCTGGCTCTTTCCAGCACTTCATCAGCACTCCACTGTTCAATCTCAGGGTGTCAAACCCTGCCCACAGCCCTTTGGTTGTGTCGGTGGCCCCCGCCACCTCCTCCCATTGCGGCTTCTGGCCCGCTTCTACCCATTGCAGTACTGGTGACAGCTCCCTGTCGTTTTCCTGGTGGCCCTTCCAATCTGCTGCTTCTGCCATCCGCAGTGTCTTGCACACTGGCCCATCTCCCGTGTGGTTAGGGCAGACTCTAGCGTCTTCTTGGAGCTCTCTCTCTCTCCCCTCTCTCTTCTCACAGTACACACACCCCCTTTCCGCGCAGGGTCGTCGTGACAGGGCATCTGCATTTACGTGGTGTCTCCCTGCTCTGTGCTCTATGGTGAAGTTATAGTCCGCCATTCTCTCTAACCAGCGGCACACCTGTCCCTCCGGCTCCCGGAAGGACCATAACCACTGCAGCGCTGAGTGGTCGGTCCGTATGGTGAACTGAGGCTGTCCCAGGAGGTAGTATCTAAAGTGTCTCAGTGCTTCTACGACTGCTAGGAGCTCCCGGCGTGTGACGCAGTAGTTTCTTTCTGTCTTATCAAACGTCTTACTGAAGTACGCCACCACCTGCTCCCCCTCCGGCCCTGCCTGGGACAGCACGGCCCCCATACCCCCATTGCTGGCATCAGTGTCTAGTAGGAACGGCAGTGCGGGGTCTGGTGCTCTAAGCACGGGGGTCTCGGTCAGCGCTTTCTTGAGGGTTTCGAACGCTAGGTGGCATTCTGCTGTCCAGTTGAAGTCTGTGTTCTTTTCTTTAAGCCGGAACAGTGGCTCTGCGATGTCAGAAAATCATTTTACAAACTTTCTGTAGTAGGATGCTAACCCTACGAAGCTCTCGAGTTCACTTTTGTCTCTGGGGGTGGGCCATTCTGAGACTGCCCGTGTTTTTTCCTCTAGAGTGCGAATGCCCCCCTCGCCGATGCCATGTCCCAAGAACTCTACCCTCTTCTTCAGGAAGTGGCACTTATCTGGGTGTAGCTTTAGACCCGCCGCTGCTATTTTCTGTAGGACCTTTCGTAATGCTCCCACCGCTGCCTGAAACGAGCCCCCGTGTGTCAAGATGTCATCTAAGCATACGACGCATTCTGTTTGGGGAATGTCCCCCAGCAGTTTCTCCATTAACCGCTCGAACGTTGCGGGTGCGTTACACAGCCCGAAACTGAGTACTCGAAACTGCCACAGTCCTCTCTCGGTGCGGAAGGCGGTCTTTGGCTTGGCATCGTCGCAGAGGGGCACCTGCCAGTACCCACTGCGGAGGTCTAGGGAGGAGAACCAGGCTGACTCCCCCACTATGTCTAGTAGCTCCTCGATGACGGGCATCGGGTACGCGTCTTTTTTTGTCACTTTGTTCAGCCCTCTATAGTCTACGCAAAATCGCATCTTTGCGCTATTTTTCTTTTTTACCAACACTACTCCCGATGCCCATGGGCTCTCTGACGGCTCGATGATCCCTGCCCTCAGCATGTTTTCTACAGCTTCGTTCGCTATATCTCTTCTTGCTGCTGGAACTCGACGGGGATATGATCTGATGGGCCGCGCCCCTTCAGTGTCTATTTGGTGTTCTACCAGGTGAGTGCAGCCTAGTTCATCGTCCGACATCGCGAAAATGTCTTTGTACTCTTCTAGTACTCTCCACAGTTCGTCGCTCTGTTGTGGTTCTAACCCCTCGCTCTGACGTTGGTGTAGTGTCCTGAGCATTTCTAACCTCTCTCTCTCTCCCTCTGCCTGTTGCATTGGCTGAGGGCAAGTGTTTGGAGGTGGGCTAGGGGCTTGGTTTTGGGGGGGGGCTTGGCCTGCTAGGTGGGGTTCATGCTCTACGGTGACGCGGTACACGGTGATGTTGTTAACGTTAGGCCGTTCCCTTGGAACGGTGGGCGGGTGGCTCATTTGGACTACTGTTCCTTCTGCAAATGTCAATGTGCTTTTTCCTAGGTCTACTGTGCATTTGTTCATCGTTAAGTAGTCTTCCCCCAGGATGCAAGGCCCCGCCATTTCTACCACCCACACCGGAAAGTCCACTGTCTGTCCCCCCACTGTTATCATTACGTGTCCCCTCCCCCTCATTGGCATTAACTCACCGGACACTGTTCTTAGCAGCTGTGCTGCTGGCTGCTCCAGGCGCATCCCCTCGGGCATCATGTTGACGTTCACCAGCGTCGCCATACACCCCGTGTCCACCAGGGCGGCGCAGTATCTCCCCTGTAGGTAGGCTGGAACATGGCAGCCGTTCATCGCGCGCGGCCCGCTCTGCATGTTGACAGCTCCGGCGATGTCGTCTACTTCGGGGCACGGCGGAGCCCCACCTCTCTGTTGCTGTCGGTGGGCTCCCTCCTGCGACGCCGTGGCTACAGGGACTGTGGCATCGTAGACCCGTCTCGCCCCATCTGGACGGGCCCCGTACCGTTTCCCTGGTTCCACGCTCTCCGGCGGCAGTCTGCTTCCCGATGACCGGGGCGTCCACATCCCCAGCAGATCATGCTCCCTCTAGCCCAGCTGTTGTTCCGCTGGGTGGGCTGTCGAGCGGGGTTGGGCTGCAGGGTCGCTCTGCGGAGCAGTTGTTCTTTGAGCTGTTGTACTGACTCGGACAGTTCTTTCACCATGTTGCCTTGTTCTGCCAAAGCCGTCTTCCACGCTGGCTCTTCTTGTATCGGGCTTTCCGCTGCCATTCTCACTACGGGGACAGCTCTCCCCTCTTCGCTGTTCATGGCCCAGCCCTCCACTGTCTCTCTTTCAAACGCCAGCTCTAGCGCTATTTCTAGTGTCTTTGGCCGTTGCAGCATTACTTGCTCTCGTAGCCCTCGCGGCGCGATAGCCTGGACGAAGTAGTTTCGGGCTAGCTCGTCCAGTGCTTCTGGCGGCAGCCGGCTGTATACACGCCGGCTGAGGATCTCAATGTCTGTGGCTAGCGCCCGCAGCGACTCCCCTGGTCGTCTACGCCTGTTACACAGTTCTGCGACCATAATGCCTTCTTCTTTGCATCGTCCGAAACGCCTCCTCAGGGCCGCCATCACAACGTCTAAGTCTTTGGTATCTGCCATTGCTGCTACACATGTTATAGCTTCACCCTCGAGTGACATTACCAGATGACTGGCTCTCTCTCCCCTCGACCAGCCATTCATTTCCGCTGCTACGTTGAACATTGTGCAATATGGCTCCCATTCGCCTTTACCGTTGAATTTTGGCGGGGTGATTTCCTTTCTTCCTCGCCGCCCGCCGTCCTTTGTCTCCTCGACCCGTGTCCCGTCTTTGTCTCCGGTTCTCCGGCTAGCTTCACCGGGCTGTGGCACAGCCTCCATGGCTACAGCGGTGTTGTCAACCCGCTCGATCTTCACTCTCACCGGCCTCGGCTCTTCCGCTCTCTCCGCCGCCTCGTTAGCCTGCCTGCTAGCCTCTTTGAGCCGCGGGGTAGCTTCCGTGGCTACGGGGATATCGCCGTTTAGTTCGGATTTTATCATCACAAACCCCAGGCTTGCTGCTGCTATCCCCGCCTGGATCTCTGTGGTAGCGGCCGCGTCTACCCAGTCTTCTTCCTCCTCGGATGCTTGGTAGTCCGCCCCGGCTCTTTCTTTTCCCGCCTCCCGTTTGAGTCTTTGCTTCTCTTTCTTCAGGAACTTGTTAACCATCTTGCCGATTCTGGAGGTAATTCACCGTTTTAAACTTCTGACGCCAATGTAACGTTCTTGGTACTTCATGAGGCAGAGGCTTCTTGCTGGTACAGGTTCTTTATTCACAGTTATTCATATTTACAACTCTCCGCTGTTGTCATGCTCATAGATAGCAGCTTTCCCCTAGGCAGTGCGCGGAGACTGAAGCGCATGCTCAGTCTCCCCCCGGAAGTAGTCCCACAGCATAGTGCTCCCCAACATAACACTCCCACACACAGTTCCTATCTACAGCGGAGACACTACCATTGCTCACCACTATGTGTGTACTGCTGATTCGCTACAATACCCTGAAGACACACATGATGGTCCACACGGGAGTCCACACAGGAGAGAAGCCATTTAAATGCTCAGTCTGTGGGAAATGTTTTGGTCATAAACATAACCTGAAGAGACACATGATGGTCCACACGGGAGTCCACACAGGAGAGAAGCGATTTAAATGCTCAGTCTGTGGGAAATGTTTTGGTCATAAACATACCCTGAAGAGACACATGATGGTCCACACAGGAGTCCACACAGGAGAGAAGCGATTTCAATGCTCAGTCTGTGGGAAATGTTTTGGTCTTAAACAAACCCTGAAGACACACATGGTGGTCCACACAGGAGAGAAGCCATTTCAATGCTCAGTCTGTGGGAAATGTGTTGGTGATAAAGGAAACTTGAAGAGACACATGATACATTTACTGTAAATGCTCAGTCTGTGGGAAATGTTTTGGTCAGGATGCCCTGAAGAGACACATGATACTCCACACAGGAGAGAAGCCATTTAAATGTTTAGTCTGTGGGAAATGTTTTGGTCTTAAACAAACCCTGAAGACACACATGATTCTGCACACAGGAGATAAGCCATTTAAATGCTTAGTCTGTGGGAAATGTTTTAGTCTTAAACCATACCTGAAGAGACACATGATACTCCACACAGGAGAGAAGCCATTTCAATGCTCAGTCTGTGGGAGACGTTTTGGTGATAAACAAAACATGAAGAGACACATGATTGTGCACACAGGAGAGAAGCCATTTAAATGCTCAGTCTGTGGGAGATGTTTTGGTGATAAACAAACCCTGAAGAGACACATGATACTCCACACAGGAGAGAAGCCATTTCAATGCTCAGTCTGTGGGAAATCTTTTAATCAAGGAGGGAACCTGAAGACACACATGATTGTGCACACAGGAGATACGCCATCTGATAAACAAACCCTGAAGAGACACATGATGGTCCACACAGGAGAGAAGCCATTTAAATGCTCAGTCTGTGGGAAATGCTTTGGTGATAAACAAACCCTGAAGAGACACATGATGGTCCACACAGGAGAGAAGCCATTTAAATGCTCAGTCTGTGGGAAATGCTTTGGTGATAAACAAAACATGAAGAGACACATGATACTCCACACAGGAGAGAAGCCATTTAAATGCTCAGTCTGTGGGAAATGCTTTGGTGATAAACAAACCCTGAAGAGACACATGATACTCCACACAGCAGAGGTCACTTAATATTGGGCTGTACAATAAGTCAATATTATCATTGTCTTCCAATGGAAACATTGTCAGACCGTTGATCAAGTGATTTTCATAACAATTCTGTTCTAAATGAATGATGAAATGTAAATCATTAGTGTCTCAAAATGCGATGAAACAAATGGGGGAATATTATTTGCAAAGTACAGTACAGTGTTTGTTTGTGTCTTATATTATCCTGCATTTCAATTGTTCAGTTGAGATGAACATCAGTATTGTCATATGTTGCTATTGAAAGTTGCATCAGGGATCGATGCCTCATGAAGCTCCTTGAGATTTAGGACAATTGGAGGCTGTTCAGGATGTTTGGAAGATGGAGATCACCAGTTTACATGAAAGAAACAGTATTTCAAAATCTAACATCAGTCAAGACATTCACTGATAAAAGAGCAAAGTTCTGACTCAACATATCAAATGGCTAATCTGTCAGAAAAGGTTTGCTGTACTTTTTGTATCTTTTCCATTACTTAATTGTCCACATACAATCAGAAATGAACAATTGATTTTATGTTTGAAATTGAATCCTGTCCGGTTCAGCATATCATTCATTGTGAATTCACACTCTAATTGGACTTGCTGAGTTACAGAGTTGTTAGTGCTCTTCCCAGACACTTCTATCCTTCTTACAGCAGGTTAGAATAATTGTAATAATTGAATCTGTCGCTATATAACTGTTACTGTTCTATCAAAACCACATTTCCTTTAAGAGAGTATTCATTGAATTCAATGAGCCTCATTTACAGTCAGTGTATTCACTTCTTTTTTCCTCATTACATGTTTTTTAATCACATGTTCATGTTTGAAATTGGTAACAAATAAAAGTCTTGATGACGCTGGTAAAAACAAAAGTGTGGACTCATTTCCTGTGGGGGGGAATTTGTTTCAATTTTATTTTTAAACTATTATTATTATTATTGTTTTAATTATTATTATTATATATACATTTTTTATTCGTATTCTTATTATTGTGAGTCCCGGCTTGTTCAGAGAGGCTAATGAATTTACATCAAAATTATGCCTAAAAGTAGAGACTCCTATTTTCCCATTGAGTTATTTACAATGCAATACTAATACTGCTACTGAAACTAATACTGCTTAGCCCTACACTGACTGGTTCCAATCAACCTTAAATGTTAAAGTCTGGTTATTGAACAAAACAAATGTTTAGAAGTGCCAACCTATCATGCTGCTTAATCATCATCATTTAGCCTACATGAGAAATAGGCACACTTAACTCACAGGAAATAAGTGCTCATTAGAATAAATGGCAGTCAGGGTCTTGTTGCAATAATAAAAACATTTGTATTTTTTATTTTTCCCAACGTAACATAATTTACAACATTCAGGAGATAGCCTATTCATTTTAGTTTTTGGCAGCCTACAATTTTTGACCGAAATCTACTGTTACATAACCTTCATAATAGAATATTGTGCGGCTTGAGGAGACCGTGGTGCTTTTATAGACACAGTTTATGGATACTAGTGGGAAATGATGAAACGTCTAGAAGTTTCATCATTTCCACTAGTATGAACTGTTATTTGAGGGGGCGGGCGGTAAGAGAGGGAGGATGGACCACAGGTAATCTAATTGGCTGCGTTCTCGTTCGATCAAAATCCCTAGTCTCTGATTGGCTCTTATGCTTATATCCTCCTAATGTCATTTTGGACTTGGGCAAAAACTTCAACATCGAGTGGTAGCGCGCGGCGAGTGGATTCACACAACTTTTAGGACGATGGCCAGCAGAAAACCCTGAAAAAGGTATGATGGTAGCATGTTGCTTACGTTTTCTCCACGAAAGAAACGAGACATATTTATGTTTTTGATTGATGTTTTTACCACAGTGCCGTTGTTTGTTCGTAATGTGTTGTGCCTACTCTCTCAAGCATATTCGGAGTTGCATTGTCTTTGGCCACAAGCTAGCATCGATACCGTTCTCTTCAGGCTTGTTGAAGAGACCGTTGGCCAAACTACATTCAAAATTCGGATTATTTGGCACCTTCATCTGCCGATACACACAGTAGGCCTATGCAGATTGCAGAACATCATTAAGACCAGTCTCCGTATCAATATGTTCCACTCTTCCATACGGCATACATCCAATACACCACACACAACTTATTTGTACAACACTTAGAATATTTACGGCTGAGGGCAGATCATAACGGTTGCATGTTATTTTCACAAACTTCTTCCACCGAAATATGATTTCAAAACTCGAGATTTCTTGGAAATAAGTAGTACTTAGTAAATCACTTATATGCCGAATTTATGCGCCATTCCGACACAGAATAATATTGAGGGAAGTATGCAGCATGTCTATTGTAAATAATACATGTAAAACATATCAAACCAGCGCTGGGCGGTGGTCTGACTTGATGAAAATAAGTGAAAAATCCGGAAGTTGTTGAGAGCGAGTGTGGACATGTTTGTTGTTGTCTGCTGCTGTCTTGTCACTGGTGCACTGTAGCTCCTAATACTAATGTGGCGTTCAGCTCGAGTTCCTTTCATAACTTTCCTGTTAGTCAAAGCATGTGCTCAGTCTAGTCTAGTTAGTCACAGTGTCACAGTCTGTCAGTGGTTCTCAGACCTTCACATCAGGACCCCTAAACGGACACAAAATAAGACCACAGACAGACTTTCACTTAGATGTTTTATTACAGAAAGTGTATGAAACCCCAAACCGCCATGCATTCTGTCATTGTGTTACTTCCAGAAATTCTCCATGGGAAGTTAAGTTCGAGAATTTTGGAAATTTTGACATTTTTGTGTGTGTTCCCAATTCAAAGTTAGGACCTTCCATGGAAATGAATGGGAATAAACTGGAAACTTTGGCGTAATACTAACTGTATTTACCTTGTCATATACTGACATATAAACATGTTGTTTAGTCATAAGCAGGCATTCATTATTATCATTATGCAAAAAGGACATTTTTTACTTTATTTGTGAGTAGAACTTTAATGGATTATTTTATTGACCAAAAAAAACATGAATGTTGAATAAAATAAATGTATTCACTATGATCCCCCTCAAACCTGATGCACCATCTGAGCTCTGTACTACGAAGCTAGTTTAACAGATCCGCGATAAGTCCCTTTGATCTGGTTTGACTGAACAGGATCAAAGCTATCTAGTTTAAGGATACTACGACGCTGGTTTTTTACTGGATAACTGAAGCTGGGATCTGCCTGTGCACGCGCACGTTTTTCGCTCGTGCACAGGCGCGCGTCCACGCGAAAGAGGTGCGCTAGCGAATCACATTATGAACAGCTGAGTTGATCCACGCCCACACCCATTTCTACACCCATTTCCTCATTCAATCAAAGCGCAGTGCGTGATCAGAGTTTTAGCGGATATTTAATGTAACCTATGTCAGAATGAAAATCCGCGTTGGATATAATCTGCTGAAGGACTGCTAAAGCTGCCGCTTGTATTCACATCAGTCATTTGATTCACTTTGATCAGCGATTTCTGTCCCCTAAATGTGTAATCTCAGCCTATAAATTTCCACAATCTGTAAACCTATTTAGACCATAGATTTAGAAACGCATGCTCAATGAATAATGATCTCTATCACTCATTATGTGTGTAGTTGCACTGATCGAATAATTAATATATAAAATAATGATAATGCTGATGCCTAATATAAAAGAGAAAACTGCTGAACTGAATTGAGACGATGCGGCATAGTTTTCATTGATAAAAACTAGCCTATTTTTGCTCATATATTGGCATACAGCCTACAGGACACAGTTCCAGCTGAAACATGCAAGAATTGACTGCATATTTAGTAGCCTATTGGGGCTATCCCATATTTATCCCATATCTATATTATATGTAGGCTATAGGCTTTTCTGGCATGTAGGAGAATATCACCCTCACTCCATTTGAGGCTCCGTGTATGCGCTGCGTGATTAATAGTGATCATATTTCTCCACGCATCGTTGAGCTGTTAAGACATAAAGTGGTAAGTAGGCTTAATTTAATTATGTAGCCTACAGAGCCACAAATGTTTTTCTTGTTATATTCTCAGTTGACTGCAATCTATTTTTCATATGGCGATCTTATATGAACGGTGAGTGACTCCAGAGAGCCGATTATATGGGTCTGTCATGGATTTTGATCTTATCCTCTGAAGCTAACCTGGTCGCGACCAGGTTAGCTTTGCAGCGTCAGTTGCCATGGTGATTGAAAGTTAACTTGCTTTGTAGTACGGCTAAACCAGGTTTAAACTCAAACTTACTCGGATAAGGCATTAAACTAGCTTCGTAGTACAGGCTACTGGGCAGCAGTAATCAATGTTTCAGCCAATAGGCCGTCTTCAGGCACTTTCAAAAAAGACCTGGCAGTGGCAGGTGATTGGATGAAGCATCTGTCTTGCTTCTCACTGGCGTCACACCAAAGCCCACTAGATGCCTCTGGATGCTGATTGGTCTGAACCCCTGTTGGTTCGGATTCAAATCACTGAGATAAATAAATGTGTGGTCGTCTGCAAAACCCCTTCACTTGGTGGGAATTTGACATTTTCATTTTTTGACATTTCCATAAATTAGAAACTCTCCCGTATAGGACGTATCAGCGTGTTTTATTTTATTTTATTTAACCTTTATTTAACCAGGCAAGTCATTAAGAACAAATTCTTATTTACAATGGCGACCTGACCAGTGACGTCACTGCCACCCAAAAATGTGTAACCCCGCAGCAGTTAACTAGTATAAGTTGTGCCAAACAAACCTTCATATCTCAAAAAGTAAACATCACATCGCTTATATTTTGACATTCTGAGTGAGAGCAGAATTAGCTCAAGAGTTTGATGTATAATATATGCATGTCGTGTTAAAGTTGTGTGAACTGTCGCAGTTTTTAAATTGTAAACACGGTCAGCCAGCTAGAGTCAGACGCTCAAACTCAGGCTCCATAGGGTTCCATTGCCGTTGCCACACAGTGACGCGGTTTGTTTACCAAAATGCTGCTTGGCTGATCCCTCGTATATAACTTTTTGAATGACTGAGACAGCTCTCTCAGAGTATTTTAATCTGTGTCTAAAAGAGAAACGTGAGAAAAATGGCTTTAAACATTCCACAACGTTGTATTTTCTACTTAGCATTCCACCAAAACCATAAAAATAAATACTTTCCCCTTTGTTTAATGAAAAATAATGATTCACCATGATGTACTACGGACATGAAAGTAACCAAATCACTCAAAATCTCAAAATACCTGCAAAACTAATTTCTGACCTTTTGCTCATTAACAGACTCTCTGCAATTTAAATAAAAAGACTAGGGATGAAATTCTGCAAATTAATTTGTCACCCAAATAAAATCTCTGTGACCCACCTGTGGGCCTTTATACGTTGTTGCCACTAGGGTTGTCTACCAACTTGAGTCATCACGATGTCCAGGGCATCATTGTTTGCGGGTGGGGGGGGGGGGTGGGGGGGGCAGTGGAGTAACGGAGGAGTGATGGTTGTTATAGACGGTTTTAACTTGACAACAATAACAAACATCACAACCCACCTAAATGTTAACGTTAGGCTGTGTCTCCGACAGACACATTAACAAGGTAGCCTATTTCGGTCTTTATGTATTGTAGTAGTTAGTACTTGTTGTTGTTGTTGTTGTTGTTGATAGTTGCCATAACAACCAACCACCCCTGTCGGAAAGACGTGCACACGCTGGGTAGTAGGAAGCGTTGTTGTCCGGTCCGGAGCTACCCTGAGAGGCTAATAAAAGCTACATGTTACAGAGTAATCTGACTACGGTACGTTATTGCACGCATAGGCCTATCTTTACATTTAAAAAAATAAAAAAATAGAAATAGAAGTAGGCTATGTCAGTGTTTTCCCCTGAACAGCTGAGAAAGTGGACACTGTCAATAGTTAGCACTGTGAAGCTGATACAATTCAGGTGGTGGTAATGCAACATTTAAGGATGCCAACCGCCATAAAACACGGAAGAAGCTGAGAAAAAGGAAATGCTGTGGGGTTGCAGCTGGTGAAAACCGTCTATAGGCTACTACGCCGGTTATACTAATTAATATTCCTGTTATTAGATTGTATAATTCTGTAATACTTCTAAAGGTGTGGCTTTAACCTGTGAGAGTGTGAATAAAACAAAAAAAATGAGTTAGTTATTAGTTAGTTATTAATGCCCATAGATAATGATGCTGATTAGTCGATTAATTAATCTAAACTTTTTTTTTACTGAACCTCAAATTCAAAAGGATTGCTGACAGATTGTTTAAACAGGAGTACATGTGCAGTTAAGATAATCACTGGTAAATAAATGTTTTTTCATTAGTGTGCGGCAAGGAAAGCAATTGAAATGATTTCACGTACATTAAGTGACTAACGTTATACTAACAAACACTTTCCACGTGTTGATAATCCTAATATGCGTGATCAAAAAGTGTTAAAACCATGGTTAAAACAGGACTGACTTGGTGCTCTGTTGCCCATCAGCAGGACGCGCTCTCCGGGTGTGTACGTGTAGTGTACATAACATTACATTTACGTCATTTCCAATTTGCGGAGTTTAACGTTAATACAAAGCAGCACATTGTTGGGTCTCGGTCTAAAATACTTCCACACTTTAGATGATCATGGACAATGTTTTGTAGCTTGTCCTGTCCCTGTCACTTCGGAGTTGGGAATAACAAATCCATGTGATAGACAGAGCCAACTTCACTCTACCAGTTGGGAATAACAAATCCATTTGATAGATGGAACCAACATTACTTTCACTACCTAACGTTACCGCAACAACAATATGACTTCCGGTCAGATCTTTCCTGAAATAAAAGCCATTCTACACAAGTCTAACGTACACAGAAGCCATTAAAAAACGTTTATTTAGAAATCTGATATCGCAATTAATTCCGACGCATTGATACGCGTTTTGCAAGTCGACGCATTTACGTAGTCGATTATGTCGACTAAGCCGGACAGCCCTATCTGAAACTGCACATGGTCTATATGGGGAACGACCAAACAAGTTTTGCACAATAATTGACTTCTTTTTTTAGCAAATTGCATTGTGGTATAGGGGAGACAATGTGGGGTACATTCGCTGTTCACTATAAATTGCAGTGCATTGTGGGTATTTTAGATTTGGACTATATAGTGAATCAAATGAACAGTTGAGAATTCGGACACTAGTAGAAAATGACGAACAGACTACATAATAGTCCACTATTTCTGTAATAGCTTTCGAACAGGGCTTCAGTGTCACTCGAGCAATTGCAATGTCATGGGTGATGTCAACAGTGATGTCATCGATGTGACCTCATCGACGACCTGGCAACTTTCTTTCTTCCGTGGAGACATACAGTAGAACAACTGAATGACATCATCATCATCATCACCGACCTGGCCACTTTCTTTCAGCGGAGGATGGACACAGCTTTGCCCACTTGACAGCCCCTCGCCCTGGTAGGTTGTCTCTCCTTTTCTTCTCATCATCATCTTCTTTCCAGATCAGGCAAAATGGAAGGAAGCTCTGGCCTCACTGGCATGATGGGATCCTGAAAGAGGCAGATTGCAGTATTGTCACTTCTTCATCCGCTTTGTGCGCTCTTTCAGGTGCTTGTAGTACGGTGGTAAGAGAGCTGCGAGCTGCCGGGCGTGGCGCCCACAGGGCTTGCAGAGCACCAGGAGCAGGATGTCAGGCAGGAGGCTGAGCAGGACGAGCAGGACGATGACCAGCCAGGCTGACACCGAGCTCAGCATGGTGGCAAACACAAAGTAGAAACGCTGCTGCCTCAGGAAGGGCCAGATGAAGCCTCCCCAGAAGAAGCTGAAAGTGACATAAAAAGCAAGGGAGCCCCAGATGAAAAAGTGGTTGATCCAAGTCCAATGCCTTGAATCCAGAGCGAGCTTTAGGTTGACCGTGAAGACAAGGACAGTGAAGACTATTGTTCCATATGAGAAGTTCCCAAACACCTGGCCATTGTCCCGCAGCGCCGGGTTTCTAAAGAGATATCGAACACCAAAGAAGAAGAGCAAGCCATGGAAGACTCCCAGTGAAGTCCAGTAGAAGAAGGGTCCCCACTGCAACATGGAATTCTTGGCGATCCTCTTGTAGAGGGTAGCATTGTCCAGCAGAACCTCAATGCCGATGTGCTGCTCCAAAAGGCCGTAGGCCAGGATGGGCAGAGAGGTAAAGCAGAGGTTGTACATCATCAGATAGACTGGATCATAGAGGGGTTGCTGTGAATATCCACAGGAGAACTGGTACAAGAACTGAGGTAAGATGTAGCAAAGGTTCTTGTAAAAGAAGTATTGCACAAGGTAAGCAATGCGAACATAGTAAAGATGCCCGTGTGCCAGTAAGAGCTTCTTGAGGTGCTTGATCTTGGGGATGGCATAATCACAGTTCCTCACTGCCTGTCGCCCCTCTTTACCCTTAATACCGATGCCAACGTGAGCTTCCAGAATCATGCTGACATCGTTGGCTCCGTCTCCGACGGAGAGGGTGATGGGTTTGCCTTTAGAGTTCTTCACCATCTTCACCAGCTGTGCCTTTTGTAGTGGGGCCATACGGCAACAAAGCACAGCACTGCAGTTTTGACAAATTTGCAGGAACAGGTTCTTGTAGAGACTGGAGTTGCAAGAGGAGTTGAGGACCAAGGACAGAGTGGCACCATCTATGATAAAACCATAGTCCTGGTTGGTAGACCAGCTCTTGGTGATGCCTGCCTCCTTGGCATGTGGTGCGTCGTCCTGTACAGCTTTCTTATGGTAATCGAGCAATAGCTCATGCAATCGTTCCTCCTGCTTCTTCCCTCCATCCGCCATCCAGTGCATGCGCAACGTGAGCTCCAGCAGCTCCGTCTTCCTCTGGAACAGCCGACACGCATAGCAGGTGGACATGGCCGTCTCCATCTTGTCCCCCGTCAGCACCCACACCTTCATGCCGGACGCCTGCAGAGCCTCCATGGTCTCTAGTGCCTCCTCCTGGAGTCTGTCCTCCACAGCGGTGGCTCCTATGAGACTCATGCCCGTCTCCAGCTGGTTGTAAACGGCCATGAGCCTGTCTTCCTGTCCCTGCAGGGCCATCCTGGCTTCAGTCAGTAGTGCGTCTGCTTGCTCGTACTCGTCTGCACTAAGCTGCTTGTAGGCTACACACAGTGTCCGGTAGCCCTCTGTCGCATTACGCTCCACATGCGTGCGTATCCTGTCCACCTCGTCCTGTCTGCTGACATTTGGGAAGATGGAAGAGTCCGCCCCCTTACAGAAGAGCAGCACATCACCGGATTCACATCGGACTATTACACTCATTCGCCTTCGCACGGGGTCAAAGTTCAACACATGAAGCAGCTCATACACTTCAACATCTTTGTTCCTGTTCTGAATTTTCATGTTCTTGCTGTCCATACCAAGGAAGTTGAAGCCATACCTCTTGGCACCCTTGAGCAGAGCCACCTCATCAGGTGAGGAGGCTATGAAGCGTGCCTGCTCAGAGGAGCAGGATGAAGAGGTGGTGCCACCAGAGGGTGGCACCACCTCTTCATCCAGCCACAAGCCATCCACCTGGTCTGTCGGTCCACCCTCTTGGCCCTGACCCAGTCCTGTAGGCTGTGTCACCTTCACTGAGTGGCACAGACAAATTGCCCGCATAAACAGCTCTTCCTTTTCCCTGCTAGCGCGCCCATCTGTGACACAGAATCGACCCGGCTCTGAGGCTGTGTCCTGGTACTTGTATTGGAAACCATCAATGCAGCACTCAATGAACTCCATGTTGTTCTGAGTGAGAGTGCCTGTCTTGTCTGTGAAGATGTACTCCACCTGTCCCAGCTCCTCGTTGAGATCGGAGGTGTTGACCTGGGCACCCTCCTGTATTTCAGGGTCAAAGAAGTCCTTGTCCCATGTAATGAAGAATGAGCCGAAGAACTTCTGCAGCTCCACAGTTACG
This sequence comes from Poromitra crassiceps, assembly GCF_964638095.1. Lineage (NCBI taxonomy): Eukaryota > Metazoa > Chordata > Actinopteri > Beryciformes > Melamphaidae > Poromitra > Poromitra crassiceps. Next base: position 5,038,451 of record NC_139644.1, on the reverse strand, counting down.
TACATGGACACAGGGATGATGAAGTTGAAGAGCACCATGAAGGACAGGAAGTCAGTGAACATCTTTAGGTACAGATTGGTGTCCTTCTCTATTTGGGTCTTCTGGTTGTACCAAGGTTCATCCTGCCCAGGCTTTCTTTGCCACACATACTTGAGTGTAGTGCACACCAGGGCCTTGCTCACCAAGATGCAAAGGTAAACCAGTAGGAAGGCATTGATGGACTTCTCTACTGCAGAGCGTTTTTGAGACTTGCCCTGGAAGTTGAGAGCTATCTTTGTTTCCATGCCGGTGTAAACTGCAACACCACAGATGTTCTTAGTGTTCTTCAAAGTAGCACCTTTCAGGAGCAGGTTCTCTGGGCCCAAATGCCTCACTGCAGGCTCCTCATCATTCTTGTATATGTGCATACGGCCAACAAACTTGTAGAGGTCAGGCTGTGGCTGCTCGCACTCGATGGTGGCCTTGAGAGATCCCAGATCCTTCTCTGTGTCTGGCACTGTGTAGTGTGTTTTATGGTTGGACTCTCCATCCAGACTTGCTGTGGTCACGAAGCAGGTGCCATCATCTCTGCTAGATTTCAGCAGTATCAAATCACAGGGAAATGTCTCATACTCCGCGACCTCCACCACATCTCCGACCTGGATTTTCTCACTCTTCTTCCGTATTCTCCCACCGTGCTCTAGCACGGTCACCAAGTACTTATTAAGCTCATTGTCTGCCTTGTGCCGCAGCCAGTCTTCATATCCCTGCTTTATAGCTGTTACTGTCATCACAAAACATAAGGGTAAGCCACTGGTGAATGGGGCTACTGAGGTGTCCACGGTCACCTGCACCAAGAAGATGATAAGGAAGTAGCAATTGGCAATTCTTCTAAATTGTTCAAACAGGTTCTTTGGCAGAAAGTTCCATACTGTATACTTAGAGGACACAATCCTGTTATCACAGAACTTGGGTGGGGTGAATGCCTCGGTGGCAGGGAGCGGCCGGTGGCCAACGTAGATCGTCCGACTGTCTGCCCATCTCCAATCACGACCAAGCAAACAGTTTAGTCTCCTCCGTAGCATCTTCTACTTCTATATACATCAGTTCAGTTCAGTTCAGTTATGTTTACACATATAAGTGATATCTGATTTATGACAGACACTGATGATGTCATGTCATTGTCACATCTCAAAACATCACCAATTCTATTCTATAAGTGACATAATCAGTGATTGATGTCATCAGTGATGGATGTCATCAGTGATGTCACTCAAGAATGACTGTTGACATTCATGTCAAAAGTGACATCATCAGTGGTGTCATATATATTAGGGGTGGGGGGGAAATCGATACAGCATAGTATCGTGGTATTTTGTTTGTTTGTTTCACTGTGGAACCATTGAGATGTTTCACTGTGGAACCATCTAGATGTTTCACTGTGGAACCATCACCATGTTTCACTGTGGAACCATCACCATGTTTCACTGTGGAACCATCGTGATTTGGTCATTTTTCCTCAATGAATTAAATATCCTACTAGAGAAATGAAGTGGTGCAGTGTGTGTGATACAGCAGCACTTATGTCAGATTGCAAAGGAAATGTGCAACTTTGTTTAAGGGCACAATGGCCAGCTCAAAACAGGGCATGTCAAACTGGCCGTGTGGGTTTAAGGGCATTACGGCCACACTCAGGGCATCCACAGACTCTAGGCTTCAGTGCAGGACACAGCAGGGCTTCAGTGCAGGACACAGCAGGTAGCTTCAGTGCAGGACACAGCAGGTAGCTTCAGTGCAGGACACAGCAGGGCTTCAGTGCAGGACACAGCAGGGCTTCAGTGCAGGACACAGCAGGTATCTTCAGTGCAGGACACAGCAGGTAGCTTCAGTGCAGGACACAGCAGGTAGCTTCAGTGCAGGACACAGCAGGTAGCTTCAGTGCAGGACACAGCAGGTAGCTTCAGTGCAGGACACAGCAGGGCTTCAGTGCAGGACACAGCAGGACACAGCAGGGCTTCAGTGCAGGACACAGCAGGGCTTCAGTGCAGGACACAGCAGGACACAGCAGGGCTTCAGTGCAGGACACAGCAGGGCTTCAGTGCAGGACACAGCAGGTATATTCAGTGCAGGACACAGCAGGGCTTCAGTGCAGGACACAGCAGGTATCTTCAGTGCAGGACACAGCAGGGCTTCAGTGCAGGACACAGCAGGGCTTCAGTGCAGGACACAGCAGGTATCTTCAGTGCAAGACACAGCAGGTAGCTTCAGTGCAGGACACAGCAGGTATCTTCAGTGCAGGACACAGCAGGGCTTCAGTGCAGGACACAGCAGGTAGCTTCAGTGCAAGACACAGCAGGTAGCTTCAGTGCAGGACACAGCAGGTATCTTCAGTGCAGGACACAGCAGGGCTTCAGTGCAGGACACAGCAGGTAGCTTCAGTGCAGGACACAGCAGGGCTTCAGTGCAGGACACAGCAGGTAGCTTCAGTGCAGGACACAGCAGGTAGCTTCAGTGCAGGACACAGCAGGTAGCTTCAGTGCAGGACACAGCAGGTAGCTTCAGCAGGTAGCTTCAGTGCAGGACACAGCAGGTAGCTTCAGTGCAGGACACAGCAGGTAGCTTCAGTGCAGGACACAACAGGTAGCTTCAGTGCAGGACACAGCAGGTAGCTTCAGCAGGTAGCTTCAGTGCAGGACACAGCAGGTAGCTTCAGTGCTGTGCAGGACACAGCAGGTAGCTTCAGTGCTGTGCAGGACACAGCAGGTAGCTTCAGTGCAGGACACAGCAGGTAGCTTCAGTGCAGGACACAGCAGGGCTTCAGTGCAGGACACAGCAGGTAGCTTCAGTGCAGGACACAGCAGGTAGCTTCAGTGCAGGACACAGCAGGTAGCTTCAGTGCTGTGCAGGACACAGCAGGTAGCTTCAGTGCAGGACACAGCAGGGCTTCAGTGCAGGACACAGCAGGTAGCTTCATTGCAGGACACAGCAGGTAGCTTCAGTGCAGGACACAGCAGGTAGCTTCAGTGCAGGACACAGCAGGTAGCTTCAGTGCAGGACACAGCAGGTAGCTTCAGTGCAGGACACAGCAGGTAGCGCTGGAAGCTGGTTGGCTGCTGGCTGCTTCCTGGTTACAGCAGAAGTGCTTTGCATATTGGCACACATGGTCTAGCTGTGCATGCCATGCTCTGTTTTACCTTCTAGTTTTCATGGTGGCGGTTGCAGGTTATTCAGTTTGGATCTTCTGCTGGAGCAGCCTGATGAGAACTTTGTCCGGTGGTGCATTCTGATACAAAGGTCTAATTCATAACTATGGGCCCAACCTCTTTGTGCTTCTGAGAGTATTTAGCTCTTTTGTCTTGCTTTTGTTGTTTTTTTAGTTTTGCATTTTCAACATTGGTGGCAATATATGGCACAGTTTGCTTGCTGTGATGATCTGCCATGGCTGGATGAGCTAGACGCTTTCACCTCCAGCCACTAACCACTAACTGTAGCAGAAGCTGCAGCTTCATCTGCCAGTGGAAACACAGACACAACAGATTCCAGACAGACTTAGTACTGTACACACACACACACACACACACACACACACACACACACACACAGTATATGCCATAAGCACAGAGTTGCAAGTAAACCTTTTTAGCCAGTAAGACTGAGACAGAGCTGTTGGATATAAAAAAAAATATCTTGAGAAATAAAAAACTTTACTGAGAGAAATCTGAAACAAATCGTGTGTGTGTGTGTGTGTGTGTGTGTGTGTCAGGAGGTGGGAGGATGTCTGTGGAGGTGGACACGTTGCTGCAGGAGGCGAAGGAAAGCATTGAGGCGGCGCAGAACTACCGCAGCGAACTCCAGCAGCGCCTGCATGGCCTCAGCCAGGCCCGCAAACAGGTACCACAGCCCAGTCACACACACTCACAACCAGGCCCGCAAACAGGTACCACAGCCCAGTCACACACACTCACAACCAGGCCCGCAAACAGGTACCACAGCCCAGTCACACACACTCACAACCAGGCCCGCAACCAGGTACCACAGCCCAGTCACACACACTCACAACCAGGCCCGCAACCAGGTACCACAGCCCAGTCACACACACTCACAACC